>NW_022196009.1:1614747-1830688 GCF_008641045.1 Pistacia vera
CCAAAACAGCCTATTATCCAAGCCCAAAGAGCATTCCCATGTTATTTCTTTTTTAGGTCACTTCAATGAATTCCAAGGCCCAAACTCATGCACTCTTATTAGTAGGATTTAATTAAATATTGTCACGTTTAGTTAATTATCCTAGGTGGTATATTTATTTTACTTAAGTAGTTAATAACCCTTGTAATGCTACTATAAGCCTCTCTCATTTTGTAAGGTTGAACAATGAAATAGAAATTAAACACTTGAGAGGAATGATTTTCCTTTTACTTTGAAATCTTTATCCAAGTATTGACAAGGGATTTGGAGGTGATTCAACTTCAAGTTGGTGAAGAGATCCTTTATCCTTGAAGATTCTTCTTGTCTGTATCCATTTTTTTTTCATTCAAGTAAGTGCCCTTGTGTCTCATCTTACCTTGGCCGAATTTCTAGTGATAGTTAGTGTTGTTCAAATCTGATTGAATGTCTTTTGTGTTTGCATGATTTTGGAGTTGAAATACCTTAGATAGTTGAAACGTGAATGAAGGTTGTGAAGAGTCTTGCTTTGGCCGATTCATGTATGTGATATTTTGTTGAGTTTTCATGGGATCATTTGGTATCAAAGCTTTAGGTTGTGTATGTGTATGGTGGCTGTTTGTTGAGTTTTGTGGAGTTTAGAAGTTTTTGGAGTTAGCCGATTTTCGGGTGATAAGTTGATTTGTTCTTGAGGAAGTTTTTAAGTTGTTTTGTGTTATTGTTGGGAAGAAGAAGTTTGGCCGGAATTCCGTTCACCATTTGGCCAGATTCTTACTTATTCAAACCACCCAATCTTTCTTTGAACCCATTTCAAACTCACCTACCACTCTTTTACCCATTGAACAATTTAACCCATCATCACACTAACCTAAACACTTCATACCTCTTTTGTCTATTTAATTCAAACACTCCATGCCATTTTTAGTCATCACAAAACCTAAACACTCCACCCCATTTTTGTCCATTTAATATAAACACTCCATGCCATTTTTAGCCATCACAAAACCTTAAACACTCCATCCCATTTTTGTTTATTTAATTTAAACACTCCATGCCATTTTTAGCCATCACAAAACCCCTGAACACTCCATCCCATTTTTGGAAACAACCTTTTCCCCAAAGCAATCCTTGTTCCACATATTTTAGTAAAAGCATTTTTACTAAAAAGAGAAGCACATCCATTACAAACTTCCTTGTTCCACTATTTTTAGTAAAATCACTTTTACTAAAAATAGGATTACTTCCACTAATCCATTCCCATCCCCTTTTAGCAAAAGTACTTTTCCCACAAATAGAATTAGACTACACCACTATTACCTAAATACCCTTGACCTTTTTACCCTCACTTGTAGCACATGCATTGACCAAAATACCCTTGGCCCAAATTACATGCAAAATCCATTAAACACTTAAGCCCAAATACTTAACCCAACCCGATTGCTTCCACCAACATTATCCATCACCAGAAAAGCTCCACCACTGTCCGGTAAGTACTGTTCCGACCAGGGCACTGTTCACAAAAATTACAGTTTTTCACTTTTTTCCCCAAAACATTTTTTTTCACCCTTATTTAACCATAAACACTAGCCTAACCCATCCTACACCCAAATGGAAAATAGAAGTAGCTCTTCTTTACCTTCCCGACCATGGGAACTTGCCAACATGAGGATACAAGGGGAAGTTGATGACATTAAGCAAAACATGGACATCATGATGAAGATGATGGCTAACATGTCCAATGATATAGCCAAATTAACCCAATCACAACCCATAAACAACCAATCCGCACACCACACACCCCCACCTCATGAAACTGTCAACCAAACAAAAACCCCCCAAAAACAAGATTATCAATTGAACCAAGGAAGACACCCACACTATCACCAAAGAACTGTCATTGGGACACCACCCTATAAAGAAGAATTTGAGGGTAGCCTTTATTCCTCTAGTGAGTCTGAAATGCATGGAAGAGGGAGGAGGAATTTTGATGATGATAGGGGTTTAAAAGTGGATTTGCCTGAATTCAATGGGAGTTCAGATCCTAATGATTTCATTGATTGGTTGCATGAAATTGAGAGAGTATTTGAGTTTAAAGGCTTTAATGAAGAGAAGAAATGTAAGGTAACCATACTGAAATTCAAAGATTATGCTTCTTTATGGTGGGAAAACACAAAAAAGAAGAGAGCAAGGGAAGGAAAGGTTCCAATTCAATCGTTCTTGGGATAAGTTGAAGAGAGTGCTTCAGAAGAGGTTCTTGCCCAATCACCATAAACAAGACCTTTATCTTAAGTTACACAATCTGAAGCAAGGAGATAGGAGGGTTGAAGAGTACATTCGAGAATTTGAAGGGTTAATGTTAAGGAGTGATATCCCCGAAGAAAAGGAGCATACCATTGCTAGATTCCTTGGCGACTTGACTAGGGATATAATACACAAGATTGAGTTGCAAACCTACCATTCCTTTGAAAATGTGTATAAGTTGGCTACAAAGGTGGAAAATCAATTGAAGAGTATGAAATCGACAACCCCTAAGAAGTTCTTTAAGGAGAGTTCTTACCAAAAAGGATCATCTTCCCATACCAAGCCTTATGTAGCACCAACGGGTTATAGTAAAAACAAGGTGAATGAAGCACCAAAAGAGAAGACGAATTTTGTAAAGAATGAAGCTCCAAGAGTTAATTTGAAAAATAAAAAGTGTTTCAAGTGTCAATGCTATAGGCACTTTCAAGCAAATTGCCCAAATCGAAGAGTTATGACTCTTAGGGAGATTGAAGCAATTGATGAAGCTTTCCAAGAAGAATCCAGCGAAGAAAATGAAGAAAGTGAGAGTGAAGATGAGGTCATTGAGGAGGCCGATCAGGGAGATTTGTTGATGCTTAAGAGGTTGCTGCATACTCAAGTTAATTCCCAAGATAATCAAAGGGAGAATTTGTTTCACACTAGGTACACTATAAAAGGGAAAGTATGTTCGATAATTGTGGACAGCGGAAGTTGTACTAATGTAGCCTCTACCATACTTGTTGACAAGTTAGGACTCCCTACACTTAGTCATGCACATCTTTACAAGTTGCAATGGCTAAGTAATGGTGACATGGTTAAGATTACTAAACAAGTGGTTGTGCCATTTTCCATTGGTAAGAGGTATTCGGATGAGGTGACTTGTGATGTTATTCCCATGGACGCATGTAATCTCCTACTTGGTAGACCATGGTAGTGTGATCGAGAGGTGAATCATAATGGTAGGAATAACACTTACTCATTCAAGTTCAACAAGAAAACCATAACCCTAGCACCATTGCCTCCTACTCAAACACTTGCCCAAACACCTTCCCAAACACCACCCAAAGAACCACCACATAAAAGCCTTCTCCTAAATAGTACCCAACTAGAAAAAGCCTTCCAGAAACAAAAAACCATCATTGCACTCCTTATTGTTGAAGAGAACAAGGAAATTTAGGAGTTCTACTTCGACCCAAAAATCCAACCCCTCTTGAGTAAGTTTGCTGATGTGTTTCTCAATGAGTTACCTAAAGGATTGCCACCACTTCAAGGTATAGAACACTAGATTGATTTAGTGCCTGGTGCCCCCTTCCTAATAGGCCAGCCTATAG
This sequence comes from Pistacia vera, assembly GCF_008641045.1. Lineage (NCBI taxonomy): Eukaryota > Viridiplantae > Streptophyta > Magnoliopsida > Sapindales > Anacardiaceae > Pistacia > Pistacia vera. The sequence continues at coordinate 1,618,374 of NW_022196009.1, forward strand.
GTGCAACCCCCAAGAGGTAAGAGAGCTACAAAGGCAAATTGATGAGTTGATTTCTATGGGATTTGTGAAAGAAAGTATGAGTCCTTGCTCAGTTCCAGCCCTACTTGTACTCAAGAAAGATGGTACTTTTCGCATGTATATAGATAGTTGGGTCATCAATCGTATAACCATTAAGTATAGGTACCCTATACCATGGTTGGATGAGCTCCATGGTACAACCATTTTCTCCAAGATTGACTTAAGGAGCGGGTATCACCAAATTAGAATGAAAGAAGGGGATGAATGGAAGACGACTTTCAAAACAAAGGGAGGCTTGTATGAGTGGATGGTGATGCCTTTCGGCCTATCAAATGCATCAAGCACCTTCATGAGATTGATGAATGAGGTATTAGAACATTTCATAGGAAAATTTGTGGTTGGGTATTTTGATGATATAATTGTTTATAGTAGTTGTGAGGAGAACCACATTAATAATCTTAGGCAGGTTCTTGAAGTGTTAAAGAGACAAAAGCTTTATGCTAAGCTTGAAAAATGTGAGTTGTTTATGAAGAAAGTTGTGTTGGGATATGTAGTTTTGGGTGAGGGAATACAAGTGGATCAATCTAAGGTTGAAGCTATTAGGAGTTGGCCACAACCTGGTTCCATAACGGAAGTTCAGAGTTTTCATGGGTTGACTTCTTTCTAGTAGCAGTTTGTGCCTAATTTTAGCACCATTATGGCTCCCATAACTGAGTGTTTTAAGAAGGGAACATTTAAGTGGACTAAGGTAGCAAGTGAAGCATTTGAATTGAATAAGGGAAAATTGTGTGAAGCCTCTATCCTTGCATTGCCAGATTTTAATCAAGTGTTTGAAGTTGAGTGTGATGCAAGTGGTGTTGGCATTGGAGCAATCCTTACTCAATCAAAACGGCCTACTGCATACTTTAGTGAGAATCTCAATGAGTCAAGGAAGAAGTATAACATTTATGATAAGGAGTTTTATGCTATAGTGAGAGCATTAGATCATTGGAGCCATTATCTATGCCAAGGCAATTTGTACTCCATTCCAATCATCAAGCCTTGAAGTTCATCAATGGCCAACATGAACTCAATCCTAAACATGTTAAGTGGGTTGAATTACTCCAATCCTTCTCCTTTGTTTCAAACTACAAGCAAGGAGTAAACAACGTGGTAGCTGATGCACTTTCAAGGAGGTATGCCTTCTATCCTTACTAGATTCACAGGCACTTGGTTTTGAATTGATGAGATTGTGTTTTGATGCGGATGATGAGATGAAAATGTGTATGGTTGAGTGTGGAAAACCTGGTTTTGAGGAGCATGTCATGCATGATGGTTATTTGTTTAAGGGGAATAAATTGTGTGTGCCGAAAAGGAGTCTTAGGGAGTTGATCATGAGGGAAGCACATAGTGGTGGGTTGGCAGATCACTTTGGGGTTACTAAGACCCTAGAGTTCATCAAGGAGTATTTTTATTGGCCTAAAATGTTGAGTGATGTTCAGGCCCTCATTAAAAAGTGCGGTTCATGTCAAAGATCAAAGAGTCAATTCAAGGTAGGCCCATACATGCCTTTGCCTATAGCTGAACATCCTTGGGAGGATTTTAGCTTAGACTTTGTGGTTGCTTTACCAAGGACACAACAAGGTAAAGATTCTATCATGGTAGTGGTTGATCGTTTTTCCAAAATGGCTCATTTCATACCATGTCATACCACATATGATGCATCTCGCATTGCCAATTTATTTTTCATGGAGATTGTGAGGGTACATGGCATTCCAAAGACAATTGTGTCGGATCGGGATACAAAGTTCCTAAGTCATTTTTGGAGGAGTCTATGGAGTAAATTGGGAACTAAGTTGTTGTTTAGTACATCCCATCACCTTCAAACTGATGGTCAAACTGAGACAATCAATAAAGTGTTGGCAAATATCTTGAGGAGTTTGGTGAGTAAACATTTGAATGATTAGGACTTGCAATTAGCACATGCTGAATTCACATACAATAGGAGTCCAAGTTTTACCACGGGTCACACACCATTTGAGGTATTATATGGTGTAAACCCTTTCACTCTACTTGATCTCACTTCATTGCCCCTTGATTTCAAGCCAAATGTGAATGCTAATGAGAAGGTAAAGCAAATGAAGAAGCTCCATGAGGTTGTGAGACTTCAGATTGGGAAAGCCAATGAGAAGATTAAAAGTAAGGCAAACAAGAATCGAAAGCCTAAACTCTTTCAATGGGGTGATTTGGTGTGGATCCATTTGAGAAAGGAAAGATTTATGGGCAAGAGGAAGAGTAAATTGGCTCCTTGAAAGGGTGAATGACAATGCTTCCAAGGTAGAATTACCTAGTGGGTATGGTGGTGTATCAACAACTTTTAATGTGGGTGACCTTAGCCCATACTTGGAGGACGATCTGGATTTGAGGGCAAATCCTCTTCAACCCGAGGAGGATGATCAGTTTACAAGTCCTAAAATACTTGTGAACTTAAGTGGAAATGGAATTGCAAGTCATAACACACTTGCAAATTCGGTTGAATAAAAAATAGCCAATCCAAATCCTAAAACACTTGGTACATGGCATGCAGATCACAAGAATTGTAATTCAGCCCAAGCCCAAGGAAGGAAGCTAGCCCAAGTTGTCCAAGAAGGCAAGTCAGATTCAGCCCAAGCTCAAGGAGAGGAATTAGCCCAAATTATGCAAGAAAACAACTCAGCCCATGTGCATAAAGGAGACATTTCGGCCCAAGCCCATTCAAGCACAAATTCTTCAAGTGAAGTCCAAGTCCAACAAAGAAAAGGCCCAAGCATTCAACAGGTCCAAAACGGCCCATTATCCAAGCCAAAGAGCATTCCTATGCTATTTCTTTTTGGGGCCCCTTTAATGAATTCCAAGGCCCAAGCTCATGCACTCTTATTAATAGGATTTAATTGAGTATTGTCATGTTTAGTTAATTATCCTAGGTGGCATATTTATTTTACTTAAGTAGTTAATTACCCTTGTAATGCTACTATAAAAGCAAACCCTCTCTCGTTTTGTAAGGTTGAACAATGAAATAGAAATTAAACACTTGAGAGGAATGGTTTTCCTTTTACTTTGAAATCTTTAATTATCCAAGTCTTAACAAGGGATTTGGTGGTCATTCAACTTCAAGTTGGTGAAGAGATCCTTTATGCTTAAAGGTTCTTCTTGTCTCTATCCGTTTTTTTTTTTTATTCAAGTAAATGCCCTTGTGTCTCATCTTACCTTGGCCGAATTTCTAGTGGTAGTTAGTGTTGTTCAAATATGGTTGTATGTGTTTTGTGTTTACATGATTTTGGAGTTAAAATACCCTAGATAGTTGAAACGTGAATGAAGGTTGCGAAGAGTCTTGCTTTGGCCGATTCATGTATGTGATGTTATGATGTTTTGTTGAGTTTTCATGGTGGTTTTGGATCACTAACATCTAAGTACCTTAATGTAACAAGTTAGAAACAAGTGTGCAAAGTTTCAACTTACAAAAAATTGCATAAACCTAAACACAAAGAGAGGTTATGGATTGTGATTGTGACAAATATATTACAAAAGAACATAGGGAAATAGGTTGAAAGCATAATGTTGGAGAAGGGATTGTGAGCTCTGTTAATAAATGACTCCCATGAATTTCATCTGATATGATATCATAAAACCAATCCGTCTGTTAACAACACAAAATAACTAAACCAAATTAAAATAATCAAGAATAGCAAAAATCCAATTAGAAAGAAACTTTACCATCATTAAAATAAATTAAAAAAAAAAAAGAATGACTGTGCAGGATCTATCTGTTAGTACAACTGTATAAGGGAATGAATCATCAAAGATCCACGCTCAATGCTCCAAAGCTGCAGTTTTCAAGGTTTTGTGTTAGAACTCAAGCCCAAGGGAGAGCCTAACCCAAAAGATCAGCCTGATAGGTTGGAGAGCCCCTAGGCTTAAGTGCCACACTTGGTGGGTATGAGATCCCGATATGGGATCCTAACATTGCACCCCCTTCAAGAGCCAACGTCCACGGCGGCTTTCACTCTATCGACATTAACCCGACTGTAGCTCTTTCCCCTTTTGGGCGACTTCACTCATTTATAAGTTATTCGATACAATACCCCCTCCCAAAGAGAGCACACTATACCTTAATCTAGCCTATAGGTAGCCCTTTCCGCAGCCCAACTCTCAATGAAAAGCACCAATGTTGGAACTCAAGCCCAAAGGAGAGCCCAACCCAAAAGACCGGCTTGATAGGTGGGAGAGCCCCTAGGTTTAAGTACCACACTTGGTAGGTGTGAGATCTCGATGTGGGATCCTAACACTTTAAGGTCAAAGATAATTCTTTTTCAAAATCAAACTTATCTTCCATTCACCATCTTAAGTTTAGGGGGGAATGTTAACATGCACCTCCCCTCTTATCGTTAGATTACCATAATTATGATTGATTACCTTAATATAGTCAGAATTAAAATGGTCTACATTGTAAAAGTTAGATTTATTCAATTCTACTTTCTCCTATTAGTGTTTTCTAATAAGTGTAGACAGCAAAATCTATGATTACAATTGTCGAGATAAAATCTTGTTATGCAAGCCACTGACAATCTGGATGGACTTGCGGAGGGTACCTTTGCGGTTGTGAAGACCCTAGTAACGTTGGGATGTCGTCGGAATTGGCTGGGAGTTTGGGGGTGAAAATACTGGAGCTTAAGGGTGATTTTTGAATGCCTAATGAGAGGGTTTGCCTCAATTTATATAGTGAACCTAAGGGTGTTGGAATCCTAGTAGGACTAGGGGTGAGAAAAAAAAAAAAAATCCAAAAATTGAACCGGACTGAAAATTCAGTTTTTTTTTTTTTTTGGATTCGGTTCGGGGTAATGGGTAAATCAAATATTCGGTTTTTAAAGAAACTAAACGGTTAACCAGAACCGGATTGCTAAACCGGTTTTAAAAAAAATATATATAATTTTAAACAAAGTAACAAACTAAACCCTAAGTCTAACCCATTCCCAAACCACTGAACTAGACCTCTGTCTCAAACCTTTATCTTTTGCTCTGGCCATTTCACTCATCATTGTCAACTGCTGCCTGCCGTCTTTCCAATCAACGTCGACCTTGAATCTTCTATGAATCTTCACTTGACAACACACAACAACTGCAACACTATAGGAAGTCTCCTCCAGTCCCGATTTATTCTCATTTCTCTGTCAAAATGTTGTTTTTTTTGCGCCAACAACAGCTGCCGTCTTTCCAGCCACCATCAATCGTCGTTGCTCACCCTCTGTTCACTACCAACGCCGACAACAGCACTACATCAAGTTGTTCCTTTGGTTCTTCACTTGCCGGCTGGGTTTTTTTAATTTTTTGTTTTTATATACAATGATGATTGGTGAATCCGGCTGAGTTTTGTATGCAATGATGATTGATTCAATTTATGTCCCTTCGTTTGGTTTTTTGCTTGGATTTCTTCAATGATCTTGCTAATGGGTTGGTAAATTGTAAACTGCTATGTAAATGTATTTGCTAATGGGTTGGTAAATGCATTTTCTAATGGTTTGACTATGGCAGAGGGGGTAGAATGTCTCTAATTGGAAAGTAGTTTGGGGGTGATGAAGTATACAAAAGCCACGTGAGAATAGGCAGATTTAGAAATCAAATAAATCTATTTTATTTTGTTTATTTCTTCTTTGCAACAATTTCTGTAACCGTTTAAATAAACTAGTTTAAAACCGGTTAACCGAACCGATTTTTTGGTTCACTTACAAACCGGTTTAACTGAAAAATCAGTCTGGTTTTTCACCTAAACCAAAATCCGATTTGGTTCAAATATAGGATTTATCGGTTCGGTTAATTGGTTGTTTCCACCCCTAAGTAGGACTCTGTAGAGGAGTTCTCTGTTTGGAAGGAGATCAGATTTTCTGCCTTTATCAGTTCGGGCTTTCCTCTTTGGGTAAGATCTGGGATCTTGTCAAAAGAGGAAATTGATTGGGACTCTGATCCTTATTATGGACTGTTGTGGGCGAATGTGTTGGACCCAGTTTAGCTTAACTCGTAGGGTGGCCCAATTCATAGAGCGGGCAGTTCACGAGGTATTTTAAGGGTGGGCTCAACAAGAGTTGGGCCAAGGCTTTAGGTCGTGACATGTTCACATTGTTATTTGACCTTGTCAAGTCCAATACGATTTTTGGTCCATACAGTTTGTCTCCTACTCTCTAAGTTAAAGAGTATTTAGCTTAAAGAGTAGATTCAATTATTCATATGCTGGATACAGATGAGTCATTACTCCTATCTGGAAAATTTGACTTCATGGGTGCCTCGGGGGCATGGAAGATTCATCTCAGAACCAGCAACCAAGTCGAATGGGGTAGGAATCACAGAGATTCACTTAGGGTCAATCAGATGATGATGGCATAGGTGTCCATTTGCTCGGCTATGTTCTATAGAATAGATCATAGTAGCTGAGCCGGGGGGGGGGGGGGGTGCAAAATGGATTATTCGAATCTTAGAGGTTGTCCCATTTGGCTCTACTTCTACCACGAGGTAATGGTCGATAGCTCGTACATAGGAGGGAGGCAAGTGTAAAATGGCATGGTGGTGGTAACCACGTGTCCCAACTTGTGCAAGTTGCATGTGCGAGGTGCAAATAGTGGGAAATGAAAAGGCTACGATATTTGAGCCCCAATAGGAGTCTGCCACCAGTCTTTTTATAGGGAAGGTTCCTTTTAATGCAGCATCTCTTCATATTCGAAATCATTCGGCATTTTCATCCAAGATAGAGAGAGCCAAAAAACGAGTTAGACTTCAAAGGTTTTTGGACTACTTCGACCATTTTTCATGATAAATATGTGTTTTCCCTTTGCTTTTTCCTTTTTTTCATGATTCCTTCATATTCTTAGCTGAGTTCTAATAGTTCAGGTGCCATTTTGGAAAAGTTTGGGTCTATGCTGCGTTCAAGATTTAAGGATCTGTGAGTAGAGTGGTTTTTGGAGAGTTTTTAGTGGTTTTCTAGGTGGAAGGTAGTTTCTGGTTTTGCTTGGGAGGAAGACGATGACAGTGAAAAAGAGTTTTTCTAGGGAAGGTTGAGTTGGATTAGGTTTGTCCGAGCCAAACGAAGGACAAGACTTTAGTCTCTTTCAATAGGTCCTTCAATAGGCAGGTAGTACCAAACTGTTGGTATAATTTAAAGCTTGGTAGGATCAAAATCGAGTAGTGATGTCTGGAGGAAACGAGTAAGAAGATGTGCCCACAATGGTGGTGCTCCCTAAAGGTTATGAGACAGCTCCAACTGAAGGAGTAAGTGTCGTTTTCCATGCAGGGCATATGTCGAGTGGTCATGATGTAGAGCTGGGTAATGATGGCTTTAGCAGCAAAGGCTTTGACAGTGAGTCCAAATTAGAAGATGTGGATTGGGCGAATGGGAGTGAAGTTCCCTTGACTAGTGGTGGTCATAGGGATGAGCAAAGCTGTCCTGGAGTCGGGATGCTTTCTGACAATCCGCTATCCAGGCTCGAGCTAGTAGAGATGATGAAGCTTAGGTATCTGTACAAGATACCTGATTCCATAGAGATAAGAGTGCCAACCAGGCATGAGAGGGTGGACTAGTCTATGTCAGGCTAGATCATCATCTATAAATAGACTTTGGTGGAAATGATGTGTTTTCCCATCCCAAGGTTGGTGCTTGAGGTGCTAAGTCATTATGGGATTGCTCCGAGCCAGTTGATGCCAAACGTTTGGCTATTGCTTATGTCCATCGAATGTCTATGTGTGCAGCTCCACATAGAATTTAGGGTGATGGATATGCTTTATTCATATTACCTTAAGGATTATGATAAGGAGAGAGGTAGATACCTTTTTATGCTAGGACATGACCGAAAACAACTGGTGACTGGGTTGAAGACATATGATAAGAAGTGGAAGGACGGCTACTTCTTTGTGAAGGGTGATTTGGTCTTTAGGGAAGGTGAAGCCGAGGGTATTCTGTTCTTCTAGCATACGACAGTTAGTAAACTTTGTTTTCATTTAAGTGTTTGGTGCACTGAATCTCATTGTTTCCCTTTTTGTAGACTTGCATTACAACAAAACGATGTTGGGACTTCGTGCCAAAGAGAACTGTCGAGCCATTCTCGCTCTACTGGAAGAAGAGAGAAATTACCGCCAAGTGTTAGATGATGCGAATTTGAGAAGGAGCCATTTGTGGGGGCACATCTTCAAGGTGCAGCAAGGTACCTTGCTTCTACTTGGGAAATTGTTGCTGTAGGTCTTGTTGGTCCGATACAACAACCTCGTCATCTTGGGTAGGTCTATTCGTCACCCACTAACCATCGAAGAATTGTACCTTGTAGAGGAGAGGATGATGAGCGAGTTCAAAGTCCCGACTGTCAAAGAGATCAAGGAAAGGCGCCGAACTAAGTCGGCTAGGAAGCTGAAAAGAACGGAGTTGGGTGGAACTTCCTCGGTAACAGATGATATGAGTTTAAGCCGTACATTTCTGTCTATTCAAAAGGTGGTGTTGACTCCAACGGTAGTGGTGTCGAATGATGATGGTTTGAAGATTGTTATCCCATCTGATGCTTCAGCCTATTCCGACACTTCTTTTGTCGGAGCCATGTTACACTCCTTCTCGCTGCCTGAAGATGAGCGTCAGCTCTAGAGGATTGGTGCGGTACGGTGTGGTGCAGACAGCCGAGTGGACAATAACTCGCCTTTTCCAGGTATCTGAGGGTTTACTCTGCTCCTTTGTTTCTTGCTTTTATACTTGATTTAATTTGTTGCTCTTGGTTGCAGGCTCTTTCTGGGGTGCCCATCTTTGAAAGTTGGTCACCTCGTAGGAAAGGAAGAACAAGGATCTGGAGAGGCAAGTTAAAGAATTGACTGATTCCAACTCTAAGTTGGAGGGCAAGTTACGGCTCGATCAGGAAAGGGAGCAAGAGTTTGAAAAGGTTCATGCGGACTTGCGCACCAACTGTAGAAGGCCCGAGCCGAATGGGAGGTCGAGAAGGCTTCCTTGATCAAGAGGTTGGAAACTGTCTCCATAGAGGTAGTTTTGAAGACTCGCTCCGAGCTGATTGAGGAGTTTAAGGAAGGAAGGAAGGAAGGGTGAGTGGGAACCAAATGAAGACATTGCAAAGTACAAGGCCTTCCTTATCAAGCAGGGGCTTGGACTCGAGCCGAACAATTGTGAAGCCGAACTTGTTCCTTCTGATACTCGTATCAGGGGAGCTAGGCGATGGATCGAAGGGCCGATCATGGAGACAGTCGCACCGGGGACTCAACTGACTAGGGATATAGCCGAGTTGAGCAACACGATGGCTGAAGATGTTTTAGTTTAAGTTGAATTAATTTTGATTTTTGTAAGTGCTAAGTGCACATTTTAATTTCTGTATTTGTCGAGGGCACTAGATGTTGATGAATTCAACCCTTGGGGCTTTTTACTTTTTTCGTGATAAGGGCTCGGCTTCGTTTATTTCTTTATATATATATATATATATTTGGAATTTACTCTCTTTACTTGCTAAGTGTTATGGATGTCCGACTATTTGAGGCCTTGACTATATGTGAAGGGAATGTCCCCTACAGCCATTGGGGCATTTATTGTGAAAAACAGTTTAACATTTTGCATAACTAAATAATACCTCAATTTATAGAATAATGAAAAACAATCTTAACTTGGAGAAAAATTGTCTAACAAACCAGGGTGAGTGGACAAGCCCACCCTGTTCCCCATTGTAAAGAATTCCTAGGTGCTACTAGTGTTATAGTCAAGCCGAGTAGTTTCAGAGATGGTAGGCTTTTAGGTGGATGACGTTCCAACTATTGGTGATGTTTTTGCCTTCTGGCGTTTGCAGTTGATATGCTCCTTTCCTGACAACCTTGGTGATTTTGTAAGGGCCTTCCCATGTGGGACCTAGTTTTCTGGCTCCTAATACTCTTGTGTTCTGGAACACTTGATGCAGAACCCAGTTGCCTACTTTGAAGACCCTGGATCAGATGCTTTTGTTGTAATGCCGAGCCATTTTTTGCTTATAGATGACGTTGCAGATAAGAGTTTGATCCCTTAGTTCGTCGGCGGTGTCAAGGTTGTAGCAAAGTTGTTGTTCATTAGTGTCTTCATCTGTCCATTGGAACCAAGCTGAAGGGATCACTACTTTTGCCTAGATAACTGCTTCTGAACCATAAGCCAAAGAAAAAGGCGTTTCCCTGTGGATGATCGTGTCATGGTACAGTAGGACCATAGTACCCCAGAAAGCTCATCTGCCCAAGCTCCTTTTGCCTTTTGCAGTCTCTTCTTCATCGTTTGGAGGATGGTTTTGTTGGAGAACTCAGTTTGTCTATTTGCTTGGGGATAGCACAGCATGGAGAAACTTAACTTGATTCCCCACATTCTGCAAAAGTCTTGGAAGCCAGAGCTGATGATTTGGGAGTTGTTGTCATTGTCTATTTCTTTTGGCAGGCCAAACTGACATATAACATTCTTCCACACGAAGCTTTTTACTTTGCGGTCCTTCATTTGAGCGAAGGCTTCTGCTTCTATCCACTTGGTGAAGTAATCGGTAATCACGGGCATGTACACCTTTTAACTCGATGCGGTTGGTAGCTTGCCTATAATGTCCATCCCACACTTCATGAATGGCCAAGGTGTGAGATAAAGTTAAGCTATTTAGGAGGCAGGTGTGATACGTTGGCAAAGTGTTAGCAGCTATCACAATTCTTAGCGTACTTAGCCGAATTGGAACGCATGGTGGGCCAACAGTAGTTGGCTGTCAGTGCTCTGTTGGCGAGGCTACGTCCCTTGACGTGATTGCTACACTTGCCTTCATGGAGTTCTGTGAGCACACATTTTGCCTCCTCATGGGTGACACACTTGAGGTATGGTCCTAAAAACGATCTTCTAAGTAAGTGGCCTTCATGGATGGTGAACCAAGCTGCCTTAGCTTTTAGTCATCGTACTTCATTCTTGTCCGCTAGGAGTTCATCATTTGCCAAATAGAGGAGGATAGGTGTCATCCATGATTCTTTTGATTGGACTGGTGAGACCTCAATCGAGCGGTCCCAAATGGCTGGTGCTTTGAGGTGAACCAAAGGAATCGTTATTGGTGATGTGGTCTTCAGGGCCAAGTTGAGGTTTTCTAGAGCATTTGTATGTGTGTTTTCAATCCTGAGGACTTGGGTGACGATGATTTCCTCGTAGGATGATTGGAGGTTCTTGGCTAAATTCAAGTATGAGGTCATCTTAGTGTCTCGTGCTTGGTAAGAGCCTTGGATTTGATTCACCACCAGCTGTGAATCGTACTTAACTTCCAACTTCTTGATGCCCCTTCCCTTGGCGAAGGAGAGGTCGACGATCAAAGCCTCATACTCGGCCTCATTGTTAGCTACCTTGAAGGCACATCGTATGGCCTATTGCAAAATATCTACTTCTGGGGAGATGAGGACTAGTCCTAATCCACTGCCATTGATGTTACTTGAGCCATCCACTGATAGAGTCCACTTGGATGGTGCATGATATGTCAAACATAGAAGCTCCGTCTCTGTTTAAAAGTGCTAGGTGCAAAATCGACAATGAAGTCAACTAGCACTTGAGACTTGATTGTGGTACGGGGTTGAAATGAGCCATTAAATTCGTTCAGCTCAACTACCCACTGAATGAGCCAACCCGAGAGATCTGGCTTGTGGATATCTTCTTCAAGGGGTAGGAAGTCAAGACTATGATCGGGTTGTATTGGAAGTATGGTCACAACTTCCGTGTGGCTGTGATTAGGGCGAGTGCCAGTTTTTCAAGTTAGTTGTAACGTGTCTCTACGTCGAGCAGGGATTTGCTGGTATAGTAGACAGGTAACTGTTTTCCTTTTTCCTCTCGGATCAGCGTGACAGATATGGCGAATTCAAAAACTGTTAGATAAGTGAAGAGGCGTTCCCATGTCTTTGGCTTGGAAAGTAGTGGAGGTGATGTTAAGTACTGTTTCAGATTAATCAAAGCATCTTCGCATGCTGGAGTCCATTCAAGCTTCTTTGATTTTCTAAGGGCAACAAAGAAGAGGTGGTATTTCTCTGCTGACTTAGAGATGAACCAGCTCAACACGACTACTCTCCTTGTGAGGAGTTGTATATATTTTATGCAAGTAGGGGATAAGATCCCTAAGACCCGCCCTGATCTGATCTGGATTGGCCTTGATGTCACGCTATGTTACCATGTAACCTAGAAATTTGCTAGATGAGATGTCGAACGAGCACTTGACTGGATTCTGCTTCATATTGTATTTTTGCAGCACCTCGACAGCTAGCCGAAGGTGGTCGAGGTATTGCTTGGAGATCAAGGACTTTACCAACATATTGTTAATGTATACTTCCATGTAGTCCTCTAGCAGGTTAGAGAACATTTTATTCACAAGTCCCTGGTAGGTGACATCAGCATTCTTTAGATCGAATGACATCACTTTGTAACAGTAAGTGCCTCGTTCGGTGATGAAGGCGGTTTTCTCTTGGTCATCTAGGTGCATCAATATTTGGTTGTAGTCTGATAAGACGTCTATGAAGCTTAGTAGCTCATGCACGGCGCTGGCATCTACTAACATATCTATATGGGGCAGTGGGAACGAGTCTACGGGGCAAGCTTTGTTTAGGTCGATAAAATCAATACAAACTCTCCACTTCTCATTCTTCTTCTTGACTATCATTACATTTGCCAACTAATCTGGGTAATGGACTTCCCAAACCGAGCCGTTGCTAAGCAATTTCTCCACCTCTTCATTGATTACCTTGTTTCTCTCAAGAGCAAACCTTCTTCTCTTCTATCTTACGAGAGGTAGTCTGAGTCGACGTTTAGTTGGTGCATGATAGCTTTGGGGCTAATCCCCATCATGTTGGAGCGAGACCAAGCGAAGTAATCTTGGTTCTCCTTGAGGAAATCGACAAGCTTTCCTTGGATGTCAGGTAAAAGTTGGGCTCCAACTTGTGTCTTCTGGTCTGGGTAGTCTGGATGAATTTGGACCTCATTTAACTCCTCCATAGCTGGTTGGTTCGACTCTGCTCTTCCAGCCGGATGGGTCTATAATTGCTACATGGTGCCTTGCTTTGCCTTGAAAGCGTTCTGATAACAGTCTTTGATGCCTTTCTAATCTCCCTTTATCTCTTTGATCCCCTACTTAGTAGGGAATCGAATAGTCTAGTAGAAAGTGGAAGGGATAGCCCGTATGTCTTGAATCCATGGTCGACTAAGGATCACATTGTAAGGGGAGAAGACGTCTAATATCATGAAGGTGGTCTGACGGTTGATCCCTTTGGTGTAGACCGGCAGAACAATCTCCCTAATGGTGTACTTTTACTCCAAGTTGAATCCTACGAGGAAAGTCAAGAGGTGGTTGATGTTGGATTCATCTAGTCCCATGACCTTGAATGCTGCGAGGAACATGATGTTAGGTGAAGAGCCGAGGTCTACCAAGATTCTCCTGATGATGATGTTGGTGATCTGGAGAGTAATCACGAGTGCGTCGTGATGGGGATTCAAGTGCGTCGCTACTTCATTGTCCACGAACTCTATAGTCAAGTTGGTAGCTATCTGTAGTGTCGATCTAGAATGTTGGAGCTGAGTGTTGGCTGTACCTCGGGCATGGCACTTTGCTGATGAGTAACTCACCCTACTTACTTCTGATCTGCCTGAAACAATACCACACATTCTGTCTACCAGTGAGGCTTTTGGTGGGGGAATGATTTAGCAATCCCTGTTTGCCACCGTGTTTTTCCCATTCTCTGTTAGAAAATCGCGAAGGTGACCCCTTTTTAGCAGTTCGTCTACCTCAAGGCGAAGGGTGATACAGTCAGTGGTGACATGGTCGTGGTCCCAATGAAATTCACACCATTTGGTGGTGTCTCGCTTCGCTCCAACGTGTTTCAATTTGGCCAGCCATCTCACTACATTCCTCATCTTTTTCATCATGGCTACTACTTCCACCGGCTTGATGTTCAGGTTGTAATTGGACATTTTGTATCTGAGGTGTGTGTTGGAGTTACCCTCGTTGGGCTAAGCCAGACAACGCTCTAGTTGTCGCTTACTGTCACGTACCAAAACTCTTCTTACCCGGTACAACTCGGTTGGTGTTGTGTCATGGTGTCTGTTAGGGTGACGGGAGCAGCGGTCATCATAAGAGTTATGCTTGGCTCTTTGAACTTCGTCTTCCTCCCACCTTATTTCAATCCAAGTGCAAGCTAGTACATCTTCCATGGTGTTACAATTAAACTTTGTAAGTTCCTTGTACAACTCACCGTCTAGGAGGAGACCTTTCTTAAAGGCATCAACCGCAGTCTTTTGGTTACAGTAAGGGATCAAGACCTTCTCGCGGTTGAAGTGTCCCACATAATCTTGGAGTGGCTCATTGCGGTGTTCCTGGATACGGTAAATATCGTCAGATAGTTTTTCTAGCTTTTTACTACTAGCGAATTGCTCCATGAAGGTGTCCATGAGCTATGCAAAAGAAGCAATGGAGTGATTGGGGAGGTTTGTGTATCATTTGAGTGCTGGTTTTACTAGACTGGAGATGAAGCTCTTACACATGCATGCCTCACGAAGGTCTCTGGGTATGCTTGACAGGCTATTCACAAGTGTACAAAATCACACAAGTAGTAAAGCTCTAGTGAATGAGTGTCGAATCCCAAGAGAACTACATACCAAGTACCAAACTAGTCTATTTTATTGATATTTGATGAAACAAAATTTTAAGAATGAATTTAATGAAAAATAAAACAAACTAAAAACTAAACAAATTAGAATTTTATTAGTACTTTGGTAAAAAGATCAATATGACTAAACCTAGGGCACAAATTTCGCACCAATTTAATCCTATGCATTGACAATTATTGCTAACCTAATTAAGCTTATTCTAAAGTCCAAACTCCCTAATATTCCACTAACTTTCTCTCGAACAATTAGCGAATTAACTCTTAAGCAACAACCCAAAATATCTCTAAGTTTTATTTAGAAGCTAAGAGATCATTAAGTTCTATGGAATTTACCAGAGCCTCAAAGATCGCGGTAACCTATCTCTAGCGTTCGCTTAATCTATGGTTCTATTACCTTAGACTAATCAGGTTTCATCTCTCGATCCCAACCCAAACCATAAAATCATTCAACTCTCGGGCCCTTAAGAATTGAAAGCATGACACACAATAATAAAACTTAGAATTAATGCTCAATTTAAAATCAACAACAATAACGTCAACACATATTCATAAATTGGGCTACATCTTTAGCCCTAGAAAAGGGATTTAGTTCATAATTGCAATAATAATAACAACCATTTTATTAACAAACATGAGTTCAAGAAAGAAAAATATAAAAACTTCTCTAATTGGCGAACAAGGGCTGCAGGAATTCCGATCTCCAAAATAGTAGCCATCTTTTCTCCTTCTCTAATCTCCCCAAAAACTAAATAAAGACCCTTATTTATAGTGCTAGGGTTTAGAGGTTTATTAGGAAAGAATTAAATGTCTTAAACCATTCAGATTCAGACTAGAAGAATACAATAACCCAAACAGGCCTGTGATCCATCGCTGCGGCGATTAGAAATGGTCGTTGTGGTGATCGTTCTTTATGTCCCATGAGTCTGTAATATTCAGAATTTGGCAAAGTTATCAACAGAAACTTTTTATCTCTATGAATAAGCTTTCCAAATCCACAAGAATCATCGAATTCTAATTTCTACAGCTCAAGTTATGATTGAAAAATCGAAGCATGCTCATCTTGAAGGATTTCCACATTTTACGTCGTATCTTCAACGCGTCACAACTTTCTCGTTTTAACTCCAATTCTTGCACCGTTTGTTCCTACTCATCATGAATTCCATGGACATCATTATTATTCATTCAAATATCATTTTAACCTGAAAATACTCAAAATACACCCATGATCCCATAAAAGGTATTTATGAAATAATTAACTCAAACTTCACATTAAAAACACATTTTTCCACAAATAATCCAATTAAATCACTAAAAAAATATGTATTTTCAAGCTCGTATCAATGGTGGTGGCAAACATTCTTTATTTGTAGGAGGCTATATGGTCGTCTAGGTCGGTGGTTCCATCATACAGCTTCATGTTGGGGAAGGTGAATTTTCACGGCATTTCTGCAAGGGCAATGTTGTCTATGAATGGTGACTCGGCATAGCTCTAGGGTTGGCTCTTTTTAAAGGGTGTTGGTACGCCTGGGATGCACTGGATAATGGCTTTCATCTTGGCTAGCCGCTTAATTAGTGTTTGTTCAAGGGGTGTATGATGAACAATTTTAATCCTCGCAAGTATATGAATCACAACTGCAATATAGTGTGCACATGCAAGGGTCAATCCCATAGAGATTTGTAAGCACTCAATTGATCCTAATAAATTAAAACAAATAAACTTAAATAAATCTAACGAATTGTTGAGATAACCAACTTAAAGTAAAAATAATTAATACTAAACAAACTGACAAAGAACAAATACTAAACTAATTTAAAAACCAATTAACTAAAACCTAGGTATCCAATTTCACCATAATAATCTAGTTTTATGTCAACTATCAAACTATTGTTATCTCAATCCAATTTCTAAGGTTCACTCTCACATAATTAAGGTATTACCATAAGGCATTCAAGATTAACCTAGTATCTTTAACACAAGACTGGCTAGGGCGTATAGTCTAGCCTAATGATTAAAAACCCATTAAACACAAGAGCACTCAAAATCATGAATAAAGGCGTATCTATCAGGGCGTATGCACAAATACTAATCATTCAAGAAATCATGAACCAATTCTCATTCTGTCAAGGCGTATGCCCAGAATACCAATCATTCATTCACATGAGCTAATTAAGATTAGCTAGGGTGTGTAGTCTAACCTTGTCTCACACAATCAATCAATTAATATTAAAGGTGATCAAGCAGTAACATCAATTAAAGATTGAATAAAGGACAATGAATAAATATAGAATTACAATGGATTGATAAAACAAATAGAATTAATAAAGACATAAAACCTTCTTATTAGGCTACATTGGATCCCTAGAAAAGTATTTAGTTACACATGATTATAAGGAAATCAATCCTCAAACCCTTCAAAAACATGAAGTACAAGAGAAAAAGATGAAACCCTAGGTAGATCTCTTCTCCTTGCCTCTAATTCTCTCAAAGTTGAAGTAAAAGTCTCCCCTAAAAATGCCTAAAGATGTCCTTTTATAGTGCTAGGGTTGTGGGAGAGGATGGGGAAAAATCCTAGACAAAATAGGAGAATAAAATTCAATTCTAGGCGAAATAGAATAAGAGAATCCTAATGAAATTAGGATTCCTTCAAACGAGCTACACAAAGGTCTCCAAACTAGAACATGATAGCTTCTGAATCTAGAAATGTTGTGAAAATATTAATTGTAGGTCTTAAAATAATTTTTCCAACGCTTCAAGAATCATCCAAATCTAAGGTGTACAACTCAAGTTATTGTAGAAACACAAAGCATGTTCCAGAATCCATGTCTGTTTGTCTGAGGTAACTTTCGGATTAATTTTTAACCACCTTCCATGTTGAACTGGATCACAATCAAAGCCGTAGCTCCATATCTTATCTTTACAACGCCATCAGAATCAGGTCAATCGGAGTTGTGTAGCTCAAGTTATGCTCATTTTAGTGCAGCACATTCTAGCAAAAAAACTCCCAAGCATAAAATTCACGAAGTGTGCCCCAGCATGATTTATTGGTACTGCGGCATGAAGTCTCTGTCAATTTTGCAATTTTATGCTGTAGCGTGGGAATAGTTCTACTGTGGCAAACAATCTTCAAAAATCTGTAACTTCTTCGTTTGAGCTCTGATTCTCAAACCGTTTGTTCCTACACGCTTATGATTCTTTGCTCTTCAATGTCCATGCTTAAAATCCTCATTTTCAACCCCAAAAAACCTGAAAATTCACAAAACATACCTGTGATTCTAGAAAACAAAAGAGATACATAAATTAAGTAAAATTAACCAATTAAACCTAATTCCCTCATAAAATACCCTTAAAATCACTAAGTATGAGTGCACTTCCAAGCACTCATCAGTGTGGCCATAGGGACATAAAGGTTGTTTAGGAATTGGGGAAACACTCTAGAATTGACATGTATCGTCGAGCCTTGTGGGAAGCTTTGTTGGGCTATGTCAGTCTCTATGTGCATGGGATGTGTTTGGTGGGCGAAAGTGGCATTCAACAAGGGGGATAAAGTAGCTTGTGTAAGTGTTTTAGAGGCTGAGTGGGTGATAGGTGGAGTGGTGATGGCTCGATTCGGCTCGGCTGTTGGCATAGTTATGGTTTGAGTTACGGCATGAGGGGGTCAGCAGAAACGCCATTATTTGGGGTCAAGAACAGCTGTCTAGGTTGGATGGGGTGCCAAGAGGAGGATGCGTGATGCTAGTTAAGAGAATAATCCTTAGAGCGTTTGGTTCTCCGCATAGATGGTAGCATTTTGAGCCTCTAGGGCCTGATACTTGTTGTTGTTTTCTTCCACCAGTGTGGTAAGACCCGTAATCTGTGCCACGACATCGGGCATTGGAGTCTCTATATTGTTAGTCATAGTAGTCGAATGAGGAGGGGGAGCAGCTTGAGTAAGTCATTCTAGATCGGAAAATTACCAAGGCCCCACGATGGGCACCAAATTGTAGACGATAAAATCTATAATTACAATTGTCAAGATGTTTCTGCATGCAATGGCTGGTACAGAGAAGAAAAAGCAGCTAGAAAATAGAAGGTGACAAATTCAAAGAAAGGACAAAAACCGTAAATCCTTACACCAAACTAATCCCTAGGAAGTGCTTCAAACGCAATCAACCTGGTCATAGATCAAGTGACTGTCCTCTCAAAAAAGCAGTCTATGTTGTGGAGCAAGAAGAAGAGGATGATGAAGTTTGTTGTGGTCCAGGTGGGGATGATGACAAATATGAGGATGATGAAGATGATGGCCAAAACTCTAGAACTATGTGGTGAGGAGACTGATGTTGTTGCCAAAACAGGAGACTAACAACCAACAACATTAAAAAAAATATCGAACTGGGAGCACTATCACTAACCATTTATTTGATGTGATTATTGATAGTGGTAGCTGTGAAAATACTATTGGCAAGGATTTTGTGGAAAGTTTGGGTCTAACGGTTGAGAAGCACCCTGATCCGTTCACTATTAGTTAGATTAAAGCAGTAGAGAAGATTTGGGTGACCAAACAGTGCAAAATTCTTTTCTCCATTGGCAAATACAAGGATGAGGTACATTTTGATATTGTGGTTATGGATGCTTGTCATTTTTTATTTGGTAGACCTTGGTAGTTTGATGTCATAATGCAACATGATAGGAAAGAAAACAGTTACAAATTGGAGAAGAATGGCATAAAATTCACTTTGTTGCCAATGAAAGGGAGTTCCAAAACCAAAGCTTCTAAAGTGGAGGGGTGGAATTTCTTTACTATTACTCATTCCAAGTTGGAGTTAGAAGTTGCTTTTAAGGCGTCAAAGGTGATGCATGCGCTGATTGTGAAACAAGTATTGACAACTGAAGAGGAACAGAACACAAGAGAACATCCAGAAGCAATCCAACCGTTATTGGAAGAATTTAGTAAGGTGATGTCAGAATATAAGGATGATGAAGATGATGGCCAGAACTATGTGGTGAAGAGACTATTGTTGTCACCAAAACAGGAGACTAACACCCAACAACATCAATTATTTCGAACCACAAGCACTATCACTAACCATTTGTTTGATGTGACTATTGATAGTGGTAACTGTGAAAGTACTATTGGCAAGGATTTTGTGGAAATTTTGGGTCTAACAATTGAGAAACACCCCAATCCGTTCACTATTGGCTAGATTAAAGTAGTAGAGAAGATTTGGGTGACAAAACGGTGCAAAATTCTTTTCTCCATTGGCAAATACAAGGATGAGGTATATTTTCATATTGTGGTTATGGATGCTTGTCATTTGTTATTTGGTAGACCTGGGCAATTTGATGTCGCAATGAAACATGATAGGAGAGAAAACAGTTACAAATTGGAGAAGAATGGCTTAAAATTCACTTTGTTGCCAATGAAAAGGAGTTTTAAAACCAAAGCTTCTAAAGTGGAGGGGCGAACTTTTTTTACTATTACTCATTCCAGGTTGGAGTTAGAAGTTGGTTTTAAGGGATCAAAGGTGGTGCATGCGCTGATTGTGAAACAATTATTGACAACTGAAGAGGGACAGAACACAGGAAATTATCCAGAAGCAGTTCAACCGTTATTAGAAGAATTTAGTGAGGTGATGTTAGAAGATTTATTTGACGGTTTACCACCTATAAGGGACATTTAGCACCTATTGATCTAATTCCTAGTGCTAGTTTGTCGAACCTACCTCATTATAGGATGAGTCCAAAGGAGAGTGAGATTCTCAAGTAGAAGGTGGAGGAATTACTACGAAAAGGGTACGTCTAAGAGAGTATGAGTCCATGTACAGTTCTTTCCTTATTAACACTAAACAAGGTGAGAGTTGGAGGATATGTGTGGATAACTGATGGGAATGCAAAATGTCATATTTAACCCCCTTAATGTTTAGTCTTTTATATGTATTTGTTTCCTAATTGTACTCATTATTACTTTATTTTGGTTTAGGAAGCAAATGGAGGTGTTAATTGAAAAACGGAATTAATTAGGGGAATTCGGACAGTTTCGCCACTTCTTTTTATTCTGGGCATAATTCTCTCATCCGAGCTCCGATTGAGATGATTCAAAATGCTGTGAAACGCTAAGAAAGAGATCTACAACTTTATGTTTTGAGTTGTTAGAGATACTGTATACCGCACTTGAAATACGTAGCCACTGTTTATGGTATGGCCTAAAGGAATCCTGAATTGCCCCTAAATGAGTTTATATATGATTCATATTCTTTGGTTGAGTTTAGGTTTTGGGTTTGGTTGAGTGTGTACCCTGGAATTGATCAAGACTTAGCAAATTTTGGAATTCAGTCTTCGCCGGGGGAAGGAGAAGCTTCGCCGCGGCGACATTGATTTGTGTTGGTGGTGTTGGTTGGACTATTCGCCGGGGCGACAGGAAGTTTTTCGCCGCGGCGACGGACGGGAAAAGATTCTTGAGTTTTCTAGAGAATTCTCTTTTGGACACAATGACCAATCTACCTCTAATTAGTGGAAAAGTGGGGAGTAAAATGAAAGGAAATTTATAGAGATTGTGTTTAGATGGGGGTGTATTTGTAAAGAATCAAGGATATAGATGGATTTTCAAGAAAGAGTAAGGGCAAAATGGGAAAGAGTGGATATTATATGAGTTAATAAGGGTGAGTTCTCTAAACCCATTCATTTTACCCATTTCCACCGCCTCTTCATCTCCCATTTTCTCTCAATTCTCACTCCTTTTCTAAGGGATTTTTGAGAGCTTGAGTTGGAATTTGACAAAGAAGTGATCCTAAGCAAGAAGAGGTGAGAATCCCTACTTTAAAGAGAATTTTATGCATGTAAGGGTTAAGTTCTTACTAAGTTTATGCTTAGGAAATAAGAGAAAGTTATGATCCAACAAGAGTAGAGAGCTTTAGTGGAGACTACTCAAGTATGAGGTAAGTAAATCAACTCAAGCCAAAGTTTAAGAATTCTTAAGTAGAGATTTATTTATGCATGTATATGATGCTTATTGAGAAATTGAGTAGAGATGTTTGTTTATTTGTTGAGAAATTGAGTTGAGAAGAGTATTTATGTTAGTTTGTTGGATATTTCCTTTATGGAGAGTGTTTATGAGTAATAGTTTGAGATGAAGTTGGAGGAGATTGAGTATGTATTTTGGGAGTGTTTTTCTAGATAGGGTTTATGCCCATAGAAGGGAATTTACTTCCAATTCTGGATGGTTAAAAAGAGAAGGAGAGTTGTAGTTAGAGAAGAGTTTTTAATGCACATAAGTTGTTTGATGAAATGCCTAAGTGAAATCTGCCCTGTCACTGCCGTAACTTTCTAAGTGATTTTTGGGCATGTTACGGATTGAACTGGGCTGAGACCAAAACATAGAAGTTATAGCCCTGTTTCTAAGCTTTGAAACGAGACCAGAAACCGTAGTAATCAGAGGTGTATAATGAAAGTATGGTCTTTTTAGTGTGACCTGTGCAGAAGACAGTTTTGAGGAAATCTTGCATTTGGCATTCCAAAAGTGCATTAATGAGTATGAACCATCCATATGCATTAGTTGTGCATTAAGAAGTAGCTTGAGAGAGAATATAGAATGTTGAGAATGAGCTACCTTATGAGTACTAGCTTAAGAGTAGAAAATTTTGAGTATAAGATATTATAAGCAATAGCTTGAGTAAGAAAGAGTAGAGAATGTTGAGAATAGCAACTCTTAAGAGTAAAGAGAATGAGAATACTCTGATAGCAAAGAGAAAAGTTGAGAAAGAGTAGAGATACTCTAAGAGTTAAGCTACATTATGATGAGTAGTAGTGATGAGTAGCTAGAGAAAGGGTAGAGATTTGTGCACAAGAGTTGAAGAGGAGAATAGAGTAAGTTGTGCGATGGGGAACCTGTGAGTGAGGAGAGTCACGCAGAGTGGAACACGAGGTTCCAGCCGTGCCTCGGTTAGATGAGGCCGTGACCGTCACGCAGAGTGGAACACGAGGTTCCAGCCGTGCCTCCGGTTAGATGGGGCCGTGACATTCAGAGAGAGAGAGATTGTACACTCATATGGCCAAAGGTTCCGAATCCATGCATAACTAAATCCGATCGGTAGCGAATTGAGCAGAAGACGTAGAGTGGTAGCGCCCAGCGTGCCTCCGGTCAGATGAGGTCGTGACATCCAATGAGTAAGAATGAGAAGGAAAAGAAATAGATAGAACAGAGATGAGAAAAAGCTAAGAGTTAAGCTACATTATGAGTAGTAGCTTGAGTATGAGTACTAGCTTGAGAAAGAGATGAGCAAACATGAGAAAGAGTAAGAGAGAGATAAGAGCATAGACTAGATTAGGTGTGCGTGGGAACCGTGAGTAATGGGTAGAGTATTCCCGCATGTACGCTGCATTGAGAGAGCGGCATGAGTATCAGATAGAGAAGTGGTGTAGCCCGTGAGAGTGCATGCGGATGAGGGCTATACCCGAGTACCCGAGAGAGAGATTATACACTCACGTGGCCAGGGTTCCGAATCCATGCATAACCAAGTCCGATCGGCTAGAATGAGAAGAAGTACATAGAACGGGAGCGAGTCCCGACCGTGTATCGGTAAGAAGAGGCCGTGACTACTAGAGAGAGAGTTAACAGAAAAGAGTTATGAGAAGAGAAACAGAATGAGAATGAGTTAATAGCAAGAATTAAAGAATGGAAGCTTGAGAAAGCTTGAGAAAGAATGAGATAGAAAGAGAGAGAATAGAGAAAGAAGCGAAAGTTTGAGTTAGTAGAATAAGAGTAGAAGAAAGAAACATGCAGTTCTTTTACATTAGTTGCATGTACACCTCATAGATGTATGTACCATGAGTTCTTCCATGGTTAGTCAGAGTATAACGAGAATGAGAAAGAGAACCATGATTTTCCTTCATGGTAAGTATGAGAGAATAAGAGAGAACCATGATTGCCCTTCATAGTGAGTAAGAATAAGAGAAAAAGAACAGAGAGAAAGAAAGAGTAAGAGAGAACAGAGGTAAAGGAGAATAACAGTATTAGAAAAAAAGAGAAAAACAGTGAGAAATAGAATAGCAGAACAGTCGGTAAGGAAAGAACCAAAGAATGAGTTGCGGGGATATAGTAGGATTTACTTACTGAGCATTGTTGTGCCACCCGTTGTTCTTCTCTGTTTTGCAGGAATTAGGAGCAGCGGTCGGATGGATTCGAGGAGCGAAGAGTATTGCACTACTGTCTACAGCTACGATATTTTGTAGTAATTAGAAAGTTTTTAATACTGGTATTTTGTATTTGTAAAGAAGTATTTTTTTATGAGTAAGAAAAAATTTGAGCCCACTATCTTTCATATTATACATATCTATATTTTACATGGTACGTATAAGAATAGTACTAAGAGGAGTTGTTACAGATACTGACTGAATCAAGGTTGTAATCGAGCTGAAGTTGAGCACCTGCATTACCGACGTCCTGGAGCGTTCTGACTTGTTATGCAAGTCAGTCTATTATTGCACGTTTTGAAGACATACATGCTGCACGAAATTACAGCTGGAAACACCACCTTCCTATTTTATTAGGACTCTATTTTATTTTATTTCCAATTAGAGTTAAATTAGGATTAATGTTATTTAGGATAGGAGAATATTTCTTTTAGGAGATTGAGTGGGATTTGAATTCTTAAATTAGATTTTAAAAGGGAGATCAGATTAGGTTTGGGGGGACCACGCCTCTCTCTCTTTCTCTCTCTGGAATTTTCTTTCTCTGGAGTTTTTGTGATGGCCATGAGGGCTAGAACTTTTGTAACTTGGTTGAAGGAAACGGAAACCTCAGAATCAAATAAACTGTGAGATCTTTCTGTTTTTAGTGTTAAATTCAGTTTGAGTATTGAATGTTATTCTGTGCATATTTTCATGATTGATGCATTTAATTACTAGGAGGCCTACTAGTGTATTATTTGTTGAAATCTACTGCTAAGTTTGATATCAAATCCTAATTGTTTGATCCCTCCAACTTGTGAAGCAATTAGGGTTAGTAATTGCTGCGTCAAGAATTAGTAACCTTACGAAGAACATTAACTAAATTAAATACAACCGCTTGTGTTTGTGTTGTTTAGCTTCATCGATCTCTCTAATCTAAGGCTGCCACTAGATTAAACTTGAGCGCTTATCTAGGGTTGTTTAGGGGAAGATTAATTAGGATCGCTTGTTTCCTGATTAATTACAATTAAGGAGAGATAGGAAATTAGTTCCAACGGTGAATATTCAATGTGTGAATTGATTATCTTTGCATCAATGATCAGTTGTAAGATTCCGATGGTGGATGTTGACAAAGACTAAGTTCGTCATTTTGATTGAATTCGAATTAAATTGTTTTTGTTTTTGCTGAGATTATTTTCTGTTTTTACACAAACCCCCACCTTTTTCACATCAAAGAAAATTCGGCTAGACACTCTTCGTGGGATCGACCCTTGCTTACCCTATTTACAGTTCTTTCCTTATTAACACTAAACAAGGTGAGAGTTGGAGGATATGTGTGGATAACCAAGCCACTAACAAAATTATTGTTGGGTACAAGTTTCAGATTCCTGGACTAGATGATATGCTTGATAGGATATGGGGCTAAGGTGTTCACAAAGATTGATCTTCGTAATGGATACCACCAGATTCGAATTAGACCTAGGGACGAGTGGAAAACAGATTTAAGACAAAGGAAGTCCTATATGAGTGGCTCGTGATGCCATTCGGGTTGATCAATGTGCCAAGTACTTTTATGAGGATAATGAATCAGGTATTGAAACGTTTTATTGGAAAAATTTTAGTAGTTTATTTTGATTATATCCTAATTTATAGTCGAGCTGACGAAAAGCATATTCAACACTTGCGCGAGGTATTAACAATTTTGCAAGAAAACAAGTTGTATGTGAACCTGAAAAAATGCAGTTTTATGACAAATAGGTTGTTGTTCCTAGGCTATATAGTTGTTGCAGATGGCATTCAAGTGGATGAAGAGAAGATTCAAGCAATTAGAGAGCGGCCTACTCCAAAAACAGTAAAGGATATCCGAAGATTCCATGCATTGGCAACCTTTTACAGGCCTTTTATTAGAAATTTCAGCAATATTACAGCACCCATTATAGAATGCCTAAAGAAAGGGAAGTTCTAGTGGAGTGAGGAAGCTACAACCAGCTTTGTTGTGTTAAAGGAGATATTATGCATTGTCCTCATTTTAGCATTGCCAAATTTTGATGTGTTGTTTGAAGTTGAGTGTGACACTAGTGGTGTGGGAATAAGAGTTGTCCTTTGGCAAAATAAGAGACCAATAGCTTATTTTAGCAAGAAACTCAGTGATGCAAGGCGTAAATGGGCTACTGGTCTCTTATTTTACAAAAGAATAGCTTTTATTAATTTCAGAACCAAATAATTCTTTTTCATTTTAGAATATTTTATCACTTACACATTGGTAGATTTAGAAAATCACAATAGTTATAAGAGTAGCATTTACAAAACACATTCAAATTATTTTCAGAACCATTTATTTTCAAAGTTGAAAACCAATTAAACTTAAAGTTATAGCAATCTTAAACTTTTCCTAACATTGTTTCAAAGTTCCTTATTTCTTAACTATGTGATAAGATACACGATGCATGAACTTAAGAACTTTGTATTGGCATTTCTGAGTTAGGCAAAATTCAACCAACAAAAACTTAGACTTTGAATTCAGAAACAATATTGCTAACTAGTCCACTTGATGACTTAGCAAACAGGGGTATTCAATTTTTTGAAGTCAACCATCTCATTTTAAGATCTTCATCAAGGGGTTATTTCCTCCTATCCTAGGGCTGGCTCTTGACATTATAATAACTAATCAAGCATGTTCTTCATCCTAAAAGTTGATTTTTGATGCAATTCAATTAAAGTTACAACTTGTCACTTAAATATTTTTGGTTGCTTTGCTTCTACCATATATTAGGAAGATATTTAATTTCTCTCTATTAGGCCTAAAATAAGGGTTGACCTATGCTGACATCATTAAGCAACAATCAGAATCCAAGAAATCATTCCACAGTCCAGAACGTGACACGTCACCACGAGCAAAAGAAATATAATTGTCAAAGACCCAAACCGACTCAAGATTTTGTGCCTAAGTGAATTTGGTTCGCATACCTGTCCAAGCCCCATTTAATTTAAGGTTATTCTTTGAGTTCTCAACGAATGGGAAGGCAAGAGGGATCTTCACGGTATCAGGCCACTTGCAAAAGTGTAATCATTACCTTGAGCTAAACGAGTATAAATAGGCAGCTGCCCCTTACAAAATCGAGATTAGACACTCACGCATTCAACAAAGAAAAAAATAAAGATACACCACTAGAAAGAGACTAGATTGACACTCTCTAAGAACACTTAGAAACCAAACACTTGTAATCCCAGATCGCAGCTCGCGACCTCTTATAAGCTTGTCTAGCGATCAGAAAGCAATTTATAAAAAGAAAAAAAAAACATAGCGGATGTAGGATTCGCTTTAAGCATCTGAACCAGTATAAAAATTATCTTGCCAACTTTACATTTACATCTTTGCATGCTACTGTGCTGACAGTACCTCACCCACTCAATATAATTAGCTCACGTGTGATTTCTTAGCACTTTACACGTGCAAAGTCGTTGGTGTCAAAATCAAGCATCAACAATTTGGCGCTAGAAATAAGGCGAGATTCACATCAGCTCTTTATCCAATAAACTCAACTGACCCATCAATTTCTCTTTCGAAGATCAACCATAAATTCTCATGGCTCATGCCTTCGAAACTAAGTGTACTAGTACCGGTAACAACAAGGAAATTCCCTGTAATCAGGAAACAACTCCTCCCGAAGGAGTTCCAACTCCCCAGATCATAGCGAGGAGCATGCCCTCAACCTCCCAAGCAAATCCTGTCTTTATCCGTTATCTAGAAAAGTTTGATAACACTCTCCAAACAATGAACCAGTGACTGGATGATTTGGACAAAGTAGTACCACTTAATTCAGACAAGGTGGTACCATCGCCAAAGATGCATGCAGGTCTCATAAAAGCATGGAAACGAGCACATCCTCATGTCACATGCACTACAGCGCAAAAGGGTAAACGCATACCCGATCAAGGGTAGAAAGGCTTAAAAGGGCGTTCGAATACTGCCCACAAACAAAGAAATAAAAATCATATTCTATGGTTTGGTAGTACTTCACGTCAAGAGCAGTCCCATGTTCATTGTGCCGATGATGGTGAGTACTTCGCTCTCAGTGATGGCCGAAACCATCGTGTTGATGATGGTGGGAATCTCCAATCTTGACACTTTCATGGGTGTGCCCATGCGACAGGCACGCCCATGAAAGTCGTACGGGCATGCCCATGAAAGTGTTAGGATTGGAGATTCCCACCATCAGCAGCACGATGGTTCCAACCATCATCGAAAAGGAAATACCCACCATCAACATGTTGGTTCCAACCATCGTGTAGATAGGGAAACTCCCCCAGTCACTTAAGGCCTTCATAGGGCTCCAACCCACAAGTGTCAAGGCATGCTAAAGGCTTTGACCAAAGCATAGAAAGCACCAACTTATGGCCTTTCATCAACCATAATCATAGGGCACACACCCACATTGCGGAAAGTGATCCCCTAAGGGCTCCACTTCCTCAGATTGAGGACTTACAACAAGCTCTAGATTAGTTTTGAGCTCAACAAAATGAGCAGGGAGTGATTGCTGAGGCATTTGCTTTTTCTCAAGAGGTTCTGATAGTAGCTCTCCCACCAATATTTAGAATGCCAGACATGAAGGCATTTAACAGGAATGTTGATCCTCAAGATCATCTCTGTAAGTTTAACGACCTTATGGAGCTACACCAAATCGCAAACTTGGCGAAATGTCATTGGTTGGCAGTGACCTTGACTGTCCATGCAAAACGATGGTTTAGATCACTTCCACCAGGGTGTATCAACACATGGCAGCAGATGAGCTCATTATTTCCAAGACACTTCTAAGCAAACAGGAAGTTCTCGATGCCGCTCAGCTATTTGAGCAACATACGCGAAGAGAAGAATGAGTCTCTCAAGTCTTACATTGATAGGTTCCACAAGGAATTGAATAAGGTGGCTAACACACCCAAAGATTCAAGTTGAACTTTGATTATAGCAGGTGTTTGCCCACAAACTAATCTGTGGAATAAACTACAATCGAAAGACAATATTTCCCTTACTCGCTTTTACAATATCACAAAAAAATATTTGTGAATTGAAAACTCTATGACAACTCTAAATCGCCATGACCACAAGCTTTCGACCAGCGTTCCCAGTCAAAGGGATGAATTCCAGGGAGAGAGTAGAAGGAATGATCGCAAATGGGAAAATGACGATCAAAGGAAGGGAAACAAACAACGCTCTGAGCTTAAGAAAACTTATGCCTTGTTACCTCATCTCGACAATTTCACTCCATTAACACATCGATCTCGAACATCTTGGCTATTTCAAAAGAAGCCAGCCTGCTCACAAATTCAGAGCCTATGAAGGCACCTCTATCAAAGACGAGTGACAAGAAATATTGTCACTTCCATAGGGACATCGGACACCATACCAATGAGTGTCAAGCTCTCAAGCAAGCAATTGAAGACCTTATTCAGAAAGGTCACTTCAAGGAGTACGTTGACAATCCAATTCCCTTGAGGGAAAAAGATCATGATGATGGGGATAGGCGCAAAGGTCGTAAGGGTCTCTACTTAGTTGGGACCATCATTGGACGACCTCACACCGCAGGGACCTCTCAGCATGCACAAGATTGGTATGCCCAAAAAGCCTAATATAAGCCCTACAATGTCCTTAATCTAGAGCAATGACCCCACAAACAGTGCAGAGAAGAAGAAATAACCTTCTCTGAGAAAGATGCGAGACGAGTGCATCATCCTCATGCCGATGCATTGGTCTTTGTTGATGAGATAAGAAGTTTCCAAGTCAACAAAATGTTGGTGGACAATATAAACATGGTGAATATCCTATTTCAGAGAACCTTAAAAGAGATGAAGCTCAAAGATACAAACCTGAAGCTTGTAGCCACTCCTCTCTACGGTTTTATCGGGGACCATCTAACTCTCGGAGGAATGATAACTCTTCCAGTCACTCTAGGTGATCCCCACAAAGTGACTAAGATGATGGAATTCCTAGTAGTGGATTATCCCTCCGCATTCAATGGCATCATTAGACGACCACTACTACAGAATTTCAAAGCCGTTATTTCCATCTATCATCAAAAGATAAAGTTCCCCACTCTATAAAGGTATGGGGAAGTGAGGGGATCGCAGCGTGAATCTCATGACTGTTACAACCAAGCAATCCATATTGATTCAAAGGTAAAGGAAAGCCTAAGGGCAAGCCAGAGTAGTCAATGGCGACAAGTAAGATAAAGCCACATCTTGGCCCAGTGAAGGATAACATTGATCCTCGTATTCAAGAGGAGAATTCCCATAATGGATCGATAGAAACACTATCTGAGGTGCCAATTGACGAACATGAGTCAACTCGTACGCTGAGAATTGGGAGTAATCTCAGCCCTCAACTCACCACTAATTTAACGAGCTTCCTTAGATAAAACTTCAACATTTTTGCATGGACACATGCTGACATGATCAGGATCATCTCCGAAGTCATATGCCATGTATTCGACATCAATCATGAGATCAAGCCAATTTTCCAAAAGAAAAGAGTCATGTGCCCAAAGCACTATACGGCTCTCAAAAGTGAGGTGGTAAACTCCTCTCAATTGGGTTCATCCTAGATGCTCATTACTCCAGTTAGGTCGCCATTCTTGTTTTGGTGAAAAAACCCAATAATAAATGGTAGGCTTGCATTGATTTCACAGATCTCAATAAGGCTTGCCCCGAAGACAATTTCCCTTGCCCAAAATCGACCAACTCATTGAGGCCACTTTCGAGCATGAGCTACTAAGCTTAATGGATGCTTATTCGAGGTACAATCAATCCCGATATTCACACCACATGAAGAGCATACCTCATTCATCACTGATTGAGGACTGTACTACTAAAGAGTTATGCCCTTTGGTCTGAAAAACGTTGGAGCAACTTACACACTTGGTTAACTGGATGTTTTCCAAGCAGATCGGGAAAACAATGGAGGTCTATGTTGATAACATACTGGTCAAGTCACATGTCGCTTCAGATCACATAGTTCACCTTTTAGAAATGTTCCACATGCTCCGAAAATACAAAATAAAGCTTAACCCACTTAAGTGTTCATTCGGAGTAGCCTCGAAAAAATTCCTGGGGTACATGGTTAACCATTGGGGAATCAAAGTCAACTGTGATAAAATTCAAGCTCTTTTAGATATGACTAGTCCTACAAAGCCTAAGCAAGTTCAAAGCTTAAATGGAAGGATAACAGCCTCCATCGCTTCATATCAAGAGCTATAGACCGTTGTTTGTCATTTTTTAATGTGCTCAGAGCCAACAAGAAATTTGAATGGACTATAGAGTGCGAGCGAGCTTTCCAAAGCATAAAAAAGCATAAAAGAGCATCTCAGAAGGCCATCTCTTTTGTCCATGCCATTTCCCAAGGAAATCTTGTTTCTCTACCTATTCGTCTCTTAGCATGCCGTTAGTGCAGCTCTTATATGAGAAGAAAACAAAGTTCAACTGCCTATGTATTAGATTAGCAAACAACTACTAGATGTTGAGGCAAGGTATCCAAAAATGGAGCGATTAGCCTTTGCCTTAGCAATCACCTCTAGAATGTCGCGACCTACTTCCATGCCCACACCATCCATGCGTTAACCAATTACCCTCTCAGACAAGTCCTTCAAAAACTAGAGACCTCGAGTAAATTGCTTAAGTGGACAATGGAATTAAGTCAATTTGATCTACACTTTAAGCCTAAGGCAACTATCAAAGGACAAGCTATCGCTGATTTTATATTGGAGTTCTCCTATCAGCTAGATCGAGAACCTGATCAACCAGTTAGTGACACGATCTAGGAGACCGTACAAAATTTGTCAACATGGAATCTTTATGTTGATGGATTCTCCAACAGAAAAAGGGTTGGAGCTAGTCTCCTACTCATCAGTCTTGGTATATGCGAACAGCTTCAGATTTGGATTTAGAGCCACCAATAAAGAGGTTGAGTATGAAGCGCTATTTGTTGGTCTACGATTAGCAAAAAATATGAGGTCAGAAGTGATTAACATCAATAAAGACTCCCAACTTGTCGTCAATCAAATATTGGAAGAATATCAAGCCAAATAGGAGAATATGATCAGTTACTTGAGGAAAGCTAAGGCCACACTCAAGTCCTTCAAGCATTACACAATCAAGCAGATTTCCAGAGATAGCAACTTTGTTATAGATGTTTTGGCTAAGATAGCTTTATCGCTAGATTCTGATGTTTCAGACAACATTCCGATCAAGTACATCGAAGCTCTCATCATTAACTCACCTGACCAAGCAATGGCTACTATAGAGCCAACAATCTGGATGACTCCTATTATTCAGTATCTCAAAGAAGGGGTTCTTCCTAATAGTAAAACTGAGCCAAGACTCCTACAAACTTGGGCTATTCGTTACACTCTGATCGAAGACCAACTATACAAACGAGGATTTAGCACCTCTCTGCTCCAATGTGTGGCAGATGAAGAAGCTGACTACATCATGAGAGAGATAGATGAAAGGATCTGTGGTAATCACACCATCGCATGATCTCTCACCAATAAAATTATCCAACAAGGGTATTATTGGCCCTTACTTCATGAAGATACCTACAACGTTGTGAAGAAGTGTGACAAATGTCAAAGATTTGTGAATATACCGCAAGCTCCTTCCCACCAATTAACAACAATGACCATCCCTTGGCCATTCGTTATGTGGGGAATTGATCTCATCGGTCTCATGCCAACTGGTAAGGGTGACGTCTAGTATACAATGGTCAAAGTGGATTATTTCATAAAATGGGTCGAAGCAGAACCCTTGGCCACGATCACTACAAAGCAGCTCAAAAATTTCGTCTTCAAAAATATAGTGTGTCGCTATAAAGGAATCTGTGGTCACCACACTACCGCATGATCTCTCGCCAATAAAATAATCCAACAAGGGTATTATTGGCCCTTACTTCATGAAGATACCTACAACTTTGTGAAGAAGTTGACAAATGTCAAAGATTTGTGAATATACTGCAAGCTCTTTCCCACCAATTAAAAACAATGACCAGCCCTTGGCCATTCGCTATGTAGGGAATTGATCTCATCGGTCTCATGCCAACTGGTAAGGGTGACGTCTAGTATGCATAGTCAAAGTGGATTATTTCATAAAATGGGTCGAAGTAGAACCTTTGTCCACGATCACTATAAAGAAGCTCATAGATTTCGTCTTCAAAAATATAGTGTGTCGTTATTGTTAGAGTATGTAACAACTACTGTAAACTAATACAATGCATGCATAATAACAATAGAAAATTGGGCCCAAAAACTTTCTTTTCATTATAAGTCATACGTCTTTTATACACAAAGAACGTCATTTACAAAAGTGCCATTTTAAAAGACAAAACAGGGGAAATAGTGTAGCTATTGCTTCTCGCTTGCCAACGCCCCTCCGACTGCATCATCACCTAGATCCTGCATTCCATAAAGGAAAATATAACGGGGTGAGCACAAAATAATGCTCAGTAAGTAAAACCCTCTATCTGTCTATCCCCTTATGTATTACTCTTAATTCTTTCCTCACACTTTCTGTTGTTTCTTACTAAATGTCATGGCCTCATCTTACTGGAGGTACGGCCGATGGCGTTCACACAGCACCATCTCACTCTTCATGACTATCGGGTGGAATTCACACAGCACCAACCGTTCTTTAGTGACTACCGAGTGGGGATCACGAAGCACCTACCCAGTTTTCGTAACTATCAGGTGGAGACCACATAGCACTACCCGTTCCTTATTACTTTCGGGTAACGACACCAAGCATTAACCCGTTCCTAATCACTGTCGTGATATCACAAAGCATCAACCGACTTCTCATAAATTCGGTGATGATCACAAGCATCAACCCCTTTTCTAATAACTAACGGGTGGTGGTCACAAAGTACCCCCCCTTCTAATACCCACGGGTGATGATCACAAAGCATCAACCCGATTCTCATAACTGTCGGTGATGATCACAAAGCATCCACCCATCTCAAACTCTTCTCATTCACCCTATTCTAGCACTTCTCATTCTCTCTACCCTTAGAGTAGTTGCATCCACAAAGATCTCTACTCATAAAGCAAGTGCATACACAAAGTTTCCTACTCTTTCTTAGGTCACTTCTCATGCACAATTAATCCTATGGATGGTTCATCTCCACTAATGCACTTATATGCCAACATGCAATGTTGCAAGAATTAAGGTTCACTACTCATACTCAAACCTTTATTAGGCATTTCATCAAACAACTCAGTGCATCATAAAACTCTACTAAACAATAATTCTAAATCTTTCTCTAACCATCCAAATGGAGAAACCCCCTCACATAGCCACATAACTTGCCAAAGAAAGACACTTCCAAAAAGGATCTCTCAATATCCTTTAATTCAATCTCAAACTACCTTTCCACCCACTTGTCACTTCTTATATTGCAATGTATAAACAACCACAAAGCACTAGAATCTCTATTTAAGCCTCAATAACTGGCATATAACATGTATATACATACATACATAAGTGTTATCAAAACCCATCAAGAAATTCCCAAATCTCAACTTGGGTTGGGGTTTACTTACCTTGTTATGGAGAGATTTCACTAACTCTTCTTTTTCACTTGGCTTGCTTGACTTTTTCTCTACTCTTAAACAAAAGAACAAACCCCTTAAAACTCAAATATATACAAAAACTCACAAGACTTCACAACCAAAGCAAGAATCCTTACCTTAGGATGCCTTAGGTTGATTTTCTACCCCAAATCACTCCAAAGCCTTTAAAACTCCTTGTCAAAAGAAAGAGAATTTGAGAGGAAGCAAGAGAGGAGAGTGGCGTTGGAGAAGAAGAATGAAGGGTTTGCAATGTCTTAATTCCTTAATGAAATTTATACACAAGCATTCCATTTTGCCCTTACTCTTCTTTGGGAATTCTATCTATATCCTTTGATTCATTACAAACACACCCCAATAGCAACATATTCTCCATAAAATGTCTTACATTTTACTCCCCACTTTTCCTGCTAATTAGGTTAGAATGTCAAATTGCCCTTAGGGAAGAAAATCTAAAACTTAACAACTTTTGGTCGCCTGTCGCCGCGGCAAGGAAACTTCTGTCGCCGCAGCGAAACTGTCTACAGCTACCCCGTGCGTTCACACCTCTTCGCCGCGGCGAAGATTATTCTTCGCCCCGGCGAAGCATGGAATACTGAACTTCTTCTATTTTCAACCAATTTCAGCAAGTATTCAACATAACACTCAATCAAAGGTCAACCAAACCATATTACCAAGAAACCAACTCAAATAAGAGTAAAAGAAGAAACAAACTACTACCTCAAGTGGGGCGTTACATCTTCCCCCCTTAAAAGAATTTCGTCCCCGAAATTCATACATAACTCTAGAAACAATTCTGCATGTCCCGTTCTACCTCCCAAGTGGCCTCTTCCACTTTGTGATTCTCCAAAGATCTTCACTAGTGGAACACCTTGTTCCGAAGCTCTTTAACCCTCATCTAAAATCTGAACGGACGTTCTTGATATACTAGATTCTCTGTTACTTCAACGTCCTCTACACTCGGATGTGGAAGGGATCACTTACATATTTTCGTAGCATCGAGACATGAAAGACATCATGCACCCTGTCCATGCTAGATGGTATGCCAATCTGTAGGCCACCTTTTCCACTCGTTGCAAGACCTCAATGGACCCCACATATCTTGGTGCTAACTTCCCTTTGCTTCCAAAGCGCATTACTCACTTGTAAGGGGAAACTTTCAAAAACACTTTGTCGCCCACTTGGAATTCCACCTCTTTCCTCTTCAAGTCGGCATAACTCTTCTGTCGATCTTGGGCTTGTTTCATTCTATTTCTGATTAACTTCACATCTTCTACTAGTTTCTGAGTCATCTCTGGCCTAAGAGCGGTACCAACTCATCTTTTTCGCCTACTTCATCCCATAGAGCAGAGACCTACACCGTCTACCATATAGAGCCTCGTAAGGCGCCATTCTAATTGTAGATTGATATGTTGTTGTAGCAATTCCACTAAGGGTAACATCTCATGCCAGGATACTCTATAATCCATGCAACAGGCTCTCAACATGTCCTCGAGCACCTGATTCGTTCTCTCGGTTTGGCCATCTGTCTGAGGATGATAGCATTACTGAAAGCTAAACGGTACCCAAACTCCTCTGTAAACTTGTCCGAATGCTAAAACAAATCTGGAATCTCTATCTGACACTATAGTCTTGGCACACCATGCAATTTACTATCTCCTTGAGATAATCTGAGCCAACTGATCTGCATTGGTGCTCTCCTTTACAGGAAGGAAATGGGCTGATTTGGTTAATCTATCCACATCACCCATATAGCATTACACCCTTTCTGTACTCTGGGGAGACCCGTGATAAAATCTATTGAAATGCTCTCCCATTTCCCCTCTGGAATACTTAATGGTTGAAGCAACCCTGACGACCGTTGGTGTTCCGCTTTCACTTGCTGCGAGTTAGACATCTAGCCACAAACTCTGCAATGTCTTTCTTCATACCTGACCACCAATAGCCTTCTTTACATCTTGATACATCTTGGTTGCTCCGGATGAGCGATGTACGGTGTGTCATGAGCCTCCATAAGAATTTTCTGTTTCAACTCCTCATTTGGAGGAATGCACAACCGATGCTTAAATAAGGACACCTCTTCATAAAGAACTCGGATGTCTTGCCTCAAGCACTTGCATGAACTATTTTCTGACACCACTCATCGGCCACTTGCTTTTCTCTGATTTCCTTCAGTAAGAAAACTGTACCTCTAGACTGGCAATTCTTCCCGGAACCACTTCAATCTGTTCCTTAGACATTCTTCTATTAACCTTCTGCTTGGTAAGCCGGAATAAATAGGCTTTTCTACTTAAGGCATCGGCTACTACATTGGCTTTTCCCGGTTGATACTTGTCACGATCATAATCCTTACCAGTTCTAACCACCTTCTCTGCCTCATATTTACTCCTTTTGAGTGAAGAAGTACTTTAAACTCTTTGATCGGTGTAGATATTACCTTCACACCATAAAGGTAATGCCTCCAAATCTTAAGGCAAAGACCACGTTTGCTAATTCTAATGTCCTTAGGGTATCTGGTCTCGTACTCTTTCAATTGACGAGAACATAAGCTATAACCCTACCTACTACTCACCACGGCGCCCAGTCCCTGCAGAGAGGCGTCTGTATAAATGTCATATTCTACACCCTCCTGGGGTAAACACTAATACAGGAGCTGATGTTAACCTCTTCTTCACACTCTGGAAGCTTTCTTCACATGCTACTGACCAGGCAAAAGGAGTTTTTTGTTTGGTAAGGGCTGTCAACGGTTTAGCCAACTGGGCGATCCCGCTACAAATCGCCGATTAACCGCCTAACCCTAAGAAACACCTGTTTCTTTCACGTTCTCGACTTTTGCCATTCAAGGATTGCCTGCACTTTACTCGGATCACCAAAATTCCTTCCTTCGACACGGTATGACCCAGGAATTCCTTGATTAAGCCAAAACTCAACATTAGAAAATTTAGCACACAACTTCTTTTCTCTCAGCCGTTGCAATACTATCTCAAGTGTTTCTCACGTTCTTCTCTTGACTTTGAGTAAATCAGAATGTCGTCAATGAAGACACAATAAACTGATCCAAATACTCATGGAATACCCTGTTCATCAAGTCCATAAAAACTGCGGGGCATTAGTCAGCCAAAAGGCATCACTACAAATTCAGAATGCCCATATCTTGTACGAAAGGCAGTCTTAGCCACATCTTGCTTAACCATCTTACCTGATGATACCTGACCTCAAATCAATTTTGGAGAACACTGCCGCTCCTTTCACTGATCAAAAGTCATGTAACACCCTACTTGAGGTACGTAGTTAGAGTCGATGAATGGCTTGAATGTTTATTGATGTATCCTCATTTGAGTTTGTATGTTGTTAATATTGTTCGTTTATCCTTGGATGAAAAGGTGTCTTGGTTTGGTTGATGAATTCCCTAAAAATTTGTAAGAATTGGCAATATATTAAGGTTACAGTCTTCGTCGGGGTGAAGAATAATCATCGCCGCGGCGATGAGGAGGTGCTACAACTCGTGTAGCTTCTGTGACTTCGCCGGGGCGAAGAAAAATACTTCGCCGCGGCGAAGACCCGCTGATGTTCCCCTCGAGTTTTTGAGATTTCTTTCTTTTGAACTCAATGACCATTCTACCCCTTTTTAGCAAGAAAAGTGGGAGTGAATTGTAAGGAAATCTCATGAGAATAGTTTTGATTGGGGTTGTCTTTGCAAAGAGAAAGGTCTTAAATGGAATTTCAAAGAGAGAGTAAGGGTATTTGGGAAAGAGTGGAGAAAAATATGTGATTAAGGGTTAGCTTTAGAAACCCTTTCATTTTGTTTCTTCACCACCGCCTCTTTCATCCCTTATTTCTCTCAATTTTTCATTCAAGATTTCAGGATCTTTGAAGAGCTTTTGACTAGAATTTGTTACAAGTTGATCCTAAGCACTAAAGGTGAGCCCTACATCTAGAAGCAAATTTTTTTATTTGTTGAAAGAGTGGGATCCTTATAAAGTTTTGTGTTGAAGGTTAAAGAAAGTGTCAAGCCATCAAGAGTAGAGAGGTTTAGTGGATTCTACTTGTGTCCAAGGTAAGTAAATCCACCAGTTGTGATTTACTTGACTGAATGATGTAGAGATTTTTAGATATATGATTGATGCTTGAATTTCTATGTTTAAAATGATTGATGAATTCAAGGTTTGTATAAGAAAGAATTTCCACCATGAGGGTGGATTGTGTTGTTAAAGTTGGGAGAAGTGTGAATAGAATAGAAGGATTTGAAATTATTTGAAGTGTATTTTTCCTTGCAGGTTGTATGATGTTTTAAGGAGTTGAACTCCTATTTGGATGATTAAGAAAGAAGCATAATAAAGTTAGAATAGAGTTTATGTATGCACACTTTTGTTTGATGAAATGTCTAAGAAGCATGTAGAAGTAGAGAACCTTACTTTATGCAACATAGCATATTTGCATGTCATGAATGCATATGAAAAGATTTTAGGCATGAGCCTCCTATGCATATGTTTATTGAGTAATCACATGAGAAAAAATATGAGAAATGAGAAAGAAACACTCTATGATAGAGATAAAAGAAAGAACCAATTCTCTTAGAGTAAAGAGAAGAAAGAACTAGCACTAGAAGATAAAATGATTCTTAAGTGCACAGAAAAAAAAGAAAATAGGTTGTACGATAGGGAACTCGTGAGTGTAGAGTTACCCTGCATGTAATCGCTATGAGAAAGAGCGATCTCTGCCATGAGAGAGCGGAATCCTGTAAATCGCTATGAGAAAAGCGATCTCTGCCATAGAGCGGAATGCATGTGAACCGTTTAGAGAAAGAACGGTCTCCGCCATGAAGCGGAATGCATGTAAACCACTATGAGAGAGAGAGCGGTCCCCCGCCATGAGAAAGCGGAATGAGATTGAAAAAAGGAAAAGAATAGAAAGAAAGAAAAAAGAAAAAATGAGAATTTGAATTAGAAATTGATAAGAATACCAAGAGAATTGATGAGTAATGCACGGGGATGATAGAGTAAAGCGTTTTTACTTACTGGGCATCTTTGTGCTCACTCCGTTGTTTTCTTTGTTGTACAGAAATAGGTGAGGACTTGGTCGGATGGACGTCGCAAGCGGGGAGATTTGGCTACACTATCCACTGTTTTCGTTTTTGAGAGTCTTTGTATACGTGATGCTTTGTTTTGTAAAGAATGTAATTATTAAGTAAAGAAAATTTTTGGGCCCAACTGTTTTGAAATATGTTGCTTTTTATTAATCTATTATGGTTTGGTAAAAGAAGTAGTTGTTACAGATCATCTCTCCGGGTAGCGGGTACTTATTCTTCACTGTAACTTTTTCACTCCCTATAATCATACCCATCCTTGTGATCCATCCTTCTTTTTCACAAACAGGATTGGAGCTGCCCAAGGAGAATGACTCGGTCGGATAAAGCCTTTATCTAAAAGCTCCTGGAGTTGTCTTTTAATTCTTGAAGCTCAGCTGGGGCCATTCGATAAGGGGCTTTAGATATTGGTGCTGTTCCAGGTGCTAGTTCGATACTAATTCTACCCCCCTTTCTGGAGGCAAACCCGGTAACTCTTCCGGAAACACATCTAGAAAGTCTCGAACTACTGGCACCCTCTAAATCTCTAGATTGGAACATCACCACTCTGCACTACATGGGCAATATATCTCGAACACCCCTTTCTCAACATCTTTCTAGCTTTCACTACTAATCAGCATGCTCAACTGATGGCCCTCTCCAAAACTAAACTTATCTCCACTATCGAGATTATCTCGCTTCTTTTTCCGACAGTCAATCTCTACTCCATTCTCTCTAGGAAATCCATGCCCAAAATCACTCAAAGTCGGGCATATCAAAACTATTAAGTCAACTGTTAACTCTCACCCTGGATCACTAAGGACTCTCTTAACAAATCTCTTGATCAGAACACTAACCCATCGGGTAACTCTATCTTAATGGTTGAGTCACTCTAATAGGTTTCAAACCTAATCTCTCATCATCCCATAAGATATAAATGATGAGTAGCGCCTGAATCAATTAAGCATATAAGGGGACTGAATGAAACATGACCAATAACAGCGGATGGACTGGCCTCTACTTCCCCCTGTGCGACAGTAAAAACTCTGGCATTGCGCAGTACTTGAACTCTAGTGGTTGGTGAAAGAGGACTTACAATCTCTCATCATGTCCTTGGCTGTCGGCACCTATAACACACTCCTCTGGTCCCTCAGACATTCTCCTGGTGATTCCTCCTACATTTAGGGCAAAGAAAACCCTTCCGTCCGGGGTCGCTTATTCTTCCACTCTTTTCTATTCTGTCTATACTGAAACTTCTTCTTCTGATTCTTCATGTCTTTACCTTACACCCTCATGCCTCTCTCTGGGGGGCGGAGGGTGGCTCATTTGGTCCTCCTGTCGAGGATCCTACGGGGAAGATTTTATTCTCAAACTCCGCCTTCATTGCCCGCCTCAAGCCTCACTATAATTTCGAAGAGGGTTGGAACTTGTCATTATATCCCGGCTATCTCCGACTACAATCCGTGCACAAACTATCCCCTCTCAAGGCCGGAGTACTAACTATTCCGGGTGCAAACCTTGCAAAGAGTTGAATTTCACCGAGTACCTTTCACGCACTAGTCCCCTTCTGTAAACTGATAATTCTTGGACCTTCTCATGAACTTGGTCCTCTGTTCTATACTCGGCCTCAAACTCTTGCCTGAACTCTCCCAAGTCATTTGTCACATCTGAGTTTCTTCATTAATTCCCACCAAATTCGGGCATCACCCTGAAACAAGAAACTCGCATACCGGATCTTCTCCGGTCTGACATGGGAAAATATCCCTTGGCTCGTTCTACGGACCCAAGCCACTTTTCTGCTATTACTGGATCTGTAGTACCCTTAAACTCTGAGGGTTATGTTACTGGAAGACCATAAATCGGTTCAACTCTGCTCTGTACTGGGGGAGGTACCGGTTGTCCTCTTTTGACATGCACAACTGGCGGTACCTGTACGGGGGTTTCAACTCTCCCTTGGGTCTCTGCCATAACTTGCTGTATAATTCTTCGATCTAGCTTCATCCAAGACAGGCGTAGACTCTGGTGGGTTAGAAGGTTCTCCTTCATTCACCACACCCTTACCACGATTCCGGTAACTACGCCTCATCTCACAATAATCACACCAATGAACTTAAGAAACAATTACTGTAAGGAGAATTAACTCACACAGTCGGTTTAGGACGTCGTGGCAATGAGAATAGTACAACCGTTCAATCCCAAAATATTTGCTCGATACCAAAATGTAACAACTACTGTAAACTAATACATGCATGCATAATAACAATAGAAAATTGGGCCCAAAACTTTCTTTTCATTATAATCATACTTCTTTTATACACAAAGAACGTCTTTACAAAAGTGCCATTTTAAAAGACAAAACAGGGGAAACAGTGTAGCTATTGCTCTCGCTTGCCAACGTCTCTCCGACTGCATCACACCTAGATCCTACATCCACAAAGGAAAATAACGGGGTGAGCAAAAAATAATGCCATAGTAAAACCCTCTATCTGTCTATCCTCGTATGTATTACTCTTAATTCTTTCCTCACACTTTCTGTTGTTTCTTACTAACATCATGGCCTCATCTTACCGGAGGTACGGCCGGATGGCGTTCACACAGCATCATCTCACTCTTCATGACTATCGGTGGAATTCACACATCACCAACCCGTTCTTAGTGACTACCGAGTGGGGATCACAAGCACCTACCCGTTTTCGTACCTAGCGTTGAGACAACTAGCACCTACCCATTCCTCATTACTTTCGGGTAACGATCACCAAGCATTAACCCTTTCCTAATCACTGTCGGGTGATGATCACAAAGCATCAACCGACTTCTCATAATATCGAGTGATGATCACAAAGCATTAACCCCTTTTCTAATAACTAACCGGTGATGGTCCAAATCATCCACCCGCTCTAATACCCATCGGGTGATGTCACAAAGCATCAACCCATTTCTAATGGCTATTCGGGTGGTGATCACAAGCATCAACCCGATTTCCATAACTGTCGGTGATGATCACAAAGCATCCACTCATCTCTAATACTCTTCTCATTCACTCTACTACCACTCTCATTCCTTCTACCCTTAAGTAGTTGCATCCACAAATCTCTACTCATAAAGCAGTGCATACACAAAGTTTCCTACTCTTTCTTAGGTCACTTCTCAATGCACAATTATGCCTATTGATGGTTCATCTCCACTAATGCACTTATGAAATGCCAACATGCAATGTTGCAAGATTAAGGTTCACTACTCATACTCAAACCTCTATTAGGCATTTCATCAAACAACTCAAGTGCATCATAAAACTCTACTACAACTAATTCTAAATCTTTCTCTAACCATCCAAAATGGGAGAAACCCCCTCACATAGCCACATAACCTGCCAAAGAAAGACACTTCCAAAAGGATCTCTCAATCCTTTAATTCAATCTCAAACTACCTTTCCAAACCACAGTCACTTCTTATATTTGCAATGTATAAAACACCCACAAGCACAGAAATCTCTATTTAAGCCTCATAACATGGCATAAACTGTATATAACATACATACATAATGCTATCAAAACCCTAATCAAGAAAATTCCCAAATCTCAACTTGGGTTGGAGTTTTACCCTTGTTATGGAGAGATTTCACTAACTCTTCCTTTCACTTGGCTGGCTTGACTTTTTCTCTACTCTTAAACAAAAGAACAAAAACCCTCAAAACTCAAATATATCAAAACATCACGACTTCACAACCAAAGCAGAATCCTTACCTTAGATGCCTTAGGTTGATTTTCTACCCCAATCACTCCAAGGCCTTTAAAACTCCTTGATAAAAGAAAGAGAATTTGAGAGGAAAGAGAGG
Source organism: Pistacia vera (assembly GCF_008641045.1). NCBI lineage: Eukaryota > Viridiplantae > Streptophyta > Magnoliopsida > Sapindales > Anacardiaceae > Pistacia > Pistacia vera. Next base: position 1,661,696 of record NW_022196009.1, read on the forward strand.
AGAGTGGCGTTGGAGAAGAAGAATGAAGGGTTTGCAATGTCTTAATTCCTTTTAATGAAATTTATACACAAGCATTCCCATTTTGCCCTTACTCTTCTTTGGGAATTCTATCTATATCCTTTGATTCATTACAACACACCCCCATAGCAACATATTCTCCATGAAAATTCCTTACATTTTACTCCCCACTTTTCCTGCTAATTAGGGGTAGAATGGTCAAACTGCCCTAAGGGAAGAAAATATCTAAAACTTAACAAACATTTTGGTCGGCCTGTCGCTGCGGCGAGGAAACTTCTGTCGCTGCAGCGAAACTGTCCAGCAGCTACCCCGTGGCTTCAACACCTCTTCGCCGCAGCGAAGATTATTCTTCACCCCGACGAAGCAAGGAATACTGAACTTCTTCTATTTTCAACCAATTTCAGGGCAAGTATTCAACATAACACTCAATCAAAGGTCAACCAAACCATATTACCAAGAAACCAACTCAAATAAGAGTAAAAGAAGAAACAATAACTACGTACCTCAAGTGAGGCGTTATAGAGTAGGTGCCCTAAAGCCAATCAATTATTGTAGAATTGACTCTTTGTAATAATGTTCATTGATCAATAAAAGGCATTTTATTCTATATCGAGTAAATCATCATTGTATGTATTGATATATGTTCTTAGAATGGTAGAACCATGACGAGGGTATCAAGTGTTTCAAATCTTGATAGTGAGAACCCTATGAGTACATATAGTGGCAATTCTAGAAATGTCTGTAGCGATAGTATTATTCTGAAGTAAGGGCACATACGGTAAGGCTGTCATAGTGTTGAACGACCCTGTCGAAAGGCAGTGATTGATCTCACTTGTCAAGATTGTTTGGTGACAACCTGGTGCAACACATAGGTGCTTACTATAGGCAAGTTCACTGGATTGACCCACCAGAGGATTCCATATGGATGGTAACCCCAGTGTCTATGGAACAAATCCTCTAACGAGTGGTGGTGCATGTGATCCTTAAACTTGAGATCACCGGAGTGCCTTGTGCATCGATTGGTGTAATTTGACACTAGTCTAACGAAGTTCTATTCAGAGCTGTCAATACGGTGGTGATTGGCTACATCAAGGAGTGTATCAAGACTATGGTGGATAGATAGAGGATTCATCACTCCCGGGTACAAGAGAAGTTATCTCACGGCGCAATTCAGTAAATGGCAATGACACTAAAACTGTGGCCACAATGGGATTGAGTTGTTGCTCTATCCAGTTTATAATACAGGTCATTGGTCTAGTAACTGAATACATAATATCGAGAGTAACCGAGGTTGACACTATTTCTATGCCCCGGTCTCGTCGAGATCACGGATGATGAAAGGATTAGATTGTACGGTAACCATATCATTGACAGTTGGCTGCTTCATTGAATCCGAATCTATCAGGTGGTCAAGATGCCTTACTAGGGGCCAATCTTGGTCTTTGTATAGTGAGACGATTAATTGGTGTTAATCGCAATACTACACACTACCGATATGATAAGGAGCATACGGGTCACACACATAGAAGATAATTTAAGAACCAATTTACAAGAATGGCATTTTCGTCTTTTTAGGCGAAAGGGTATTTTGATAATTTCACAGTGCAATTAAATTTGATAAGGTTGTAGCCGTTATTTAATTTGATATTAAAATTAAATAAGTGAGATTACGTTTAAATATGTGTTCGCATATATTTAAACAAATTATCATTATTGTTAAATGTTAATATATTATATATATTAACTGAATTTAATTGAGATAATGATAATTAAAATAAAATATCTTAAAGGGGTTGTTTGGGTTGGTGCCCAAGCCCATTCCATGATGGAATAGGGTATATAAGTGCAACACTTTGTGAAATAAATGAGAGATTTTATTATTTCATTCAAAACAAAACTCCAGCCCCCTTTTTCATTCTCTCCCACGCCAGATTCCTTTTGTTTGGGAAAAGTTTTTGATTAATTTCTCCTTGGTTCTTAAAGGCTAAAGAGGATCTAGCAAATCCCTCTTTAGTTCCTTGGGGTTGTCTTCGTGTGGACTACATTGGTTCGATCCTACTCTTGAGTTGGTAGCGAAATACGTTCAAAGACAATATTAGAGGAGCCTCTAAACATACGTATGATTTCTTAAACTCTAAACTAAAATTCTGCATATTCTAAAATTATGTATAAACTGTAAGTTTTTGTGCCCTGATCTTGGTTCTAAGGAACGATCTATCATGTAAATTATTTTGTTTTCCGCTGCCATAGATGATCATTTCCTAATAGTTATGGGATTCCTCATACCTATATCTCAGATAACGAAAAACAATTTGATAATGAGGAATTTAAACAGTTTTTCGAAGATTTGGGGATTCATAATAAATTTGTCTCAGTATCAAGACTGCAAGCTCATGGGCAAGTTGAAGCTGTCAACAAAACCATTAAGCACACTTTGAAGGCCAAACTCGGTGCAACTGAAGGCAACTGGATCGATGATTTCCCAAAGGTTCTGTTGGCATATAGAACCACTCTGAGAACTTCTACTGTGGAAACACCATTCTCACTAGCATATGGCTGCGAGGCAATGATCCCAGTTGAAGGCGGGACAAGTTCTCTTAGGAGGGAATCTTACAATGAGACAGCAATAAAGCACTCATACGTGCTAGTCCAGATCTAGTTGAAGAACATCGCAGTAAAGCTCAGTTACAAATAACTTCCTATCAACAACGAGCTAAAAGGTTCTTTGACTCTAAAGTTAGAAGAATAAACTTTCAAGTTGGGGATCTGGTCCTCAAACAAGTCCTTCTTAGTACTCGAGAACCCAGTGCATGAGTGTTAGGGCCTAACTGAAAGTTCCCTATCGGGCCGCTAAGGTCATACAACCAAGAACATATCATCTAAAGCGACTTAATGATTCTGAAGTACCACGAGCTTGGAACGCTAAACACCCACGACCTAATTATCATCAAGGTCCAAGTTCCTTTCTATTCTTTTTTATCTCATGTACTTGTAAATTTTATCAATAAGATCATTATTCTTCAAGAATTACTTGTGTTATCACATTAAGTTTTTGTAATCTTGTTATTTGATCTTTTACAATACTATACGAATTATGTGATCAGAAGAATTGTGTTCATTTAGAGACGTACTTAAATATGAAAGTGTTATCACAAATAATTAAAACTTATATATATTCATCAAAAAGTATGTACAAGGGGAAAACCCAGAGAACTACAAAAAATAAAGGAGATAAACTTCTTCAGTATAAGCAAATAGGAAAATGATCACACTTCTTTGTCTTTAGGATCCTTAGCCTCGATTGCTCCAACCTCCAAATCAGTAGCTCTAACCTCAAGATTTTCTTGCTCTTCGTGATCACCCTCCTCATGAGCATCCTTGTCATCCCTTTCATCCTCGGAATGAATGACTGGCAACACTTTCTCCTTGAGTACTATATCTTCTTCTAAGAACGCTTTAAGGGTTCTTTGGTAGTCTTCGAGAAGGCAAGAGAGGTCCATGTCAATGTTATCTTCAAGTAATTTTTTGATAACATCTAACGACCACTTCCCATCCTTCTTCTCTACCTCAAGCTTAGAAAGTTGTAACTGTTCGCTCAATAAGAAGATTTGCTAGTGAGCAATCTCAAGCTCTCAATCCTTCCCTCTGGTGGCTTTCTCTATGGCAGCCCACAATTTAGCCTGAGATGCCTTAGTCTCCTTCTCGTAATTTCTATTCTCTTGAAGTTCCTTTTCCTTCTCTTGAATCTCCTTTTCCCTCAAGCTTAGTTCTCTACTAAGCTTTGCCACCTTCAACTGAAGCTGCTTATTCAAATCCTCCTTTTTATGCAACTCCTTCTTCTAAAAATCAATTGTTTCAGAAAGGCTTCTATTTCTACCAGGCACTTGTCAAACACATTAGTCGCTATGAGGGCTTTCCTCAACTTGACAACCTCCTCATTCAGCTCCTGATTTTTGTCATTGGAGGAGAGTTTAGTTTTGTTGTGGGCAATGTTCAAGGCAAGAGCAACCTACAAAGGATAACAAATACGAGTTAGTCATAGAAAAGGGATCTTCGACTGATCTCAACAGAGGTAGCAAAAAGGAAGGTTCCTTACCTAGTTCTGCATCTGAAGTGTCGTCACCAATAGGTTAGAAGGCTTGGCCTTTTGATACCTTTCAAAGGTCGTCTCCAATTGGCACTCAAGAATGGTAAAAAGCAGAGGCCACAAATGCTCGGGGAGCTTCCTGATGAGGTCTAGAATGAAGTCATCATGACCCCTCATGCCAGAAGTCTCCTCGGCTTTTTCCTAAGTGGCCTCACCAATTTTCTCTTGAGTAGTCACTAGCATGTCCTTTAGCTAAGGCTTCGATGGAGGGACAACTTTGACAACCACCACAGATCAACCCTAGGGATCCTTGGCTAGTTGCTGCTCGAGTGCGTTAAAAAAAAAGACTGAAACTTTTATGCTGCTATCTTCTTCCTCTTTTTCGAAGCCACTGACTTCTTCTTTGGGGGCCCAACCCCAAGTTAAGAAACTTCTACAGGTCGCTTCTCTTCCAGGCGTTTCTCAGCACCAGTCTGAGTCCCCACTGTAGGGACATTGCTCAGAGTCTCTCCAACCTTAGACTCTTTGAACAGTCTGGAGAATATAATCCCCACTGCTCTCTTGATTCTCTTTGGTTGTATTGCTGCATCACCAAAAACACAATACGATCAGCAAACAGCATAAAGAGAAACAAAAAAATTAAGTAATCGACAAAGAGGGAAACTTATGAGCTAAAGAGTCAAGATATGCCTGTGCAAAAAAGAACCTGTGCTTCCTAAGATTCTCGGTCATAACAAGTCTCTTCACATCACGAAATTCCTCTAGGAAGCAACCAAAAGCTTGAATATGACTGTGATCCTCTAACAGCCGCAACTTCGTCGTTTGTTTTCTATACAACAAAAAGCTCATTAGCCTACACTCAAATAAAAAGAAAGGAAAAGGAAACCTACATGGGTCCTGAAATTTACAAATCCTATCGTACTCAAAGAAAAAATATTTGGTTTCATAAAATCCTGCGTTACTAGGATAACCAAATAACCTTCCTTCGATCGATGATCGCTTGGAGACATAGTACGAGTCCTTATCCTTTCTCTTCTTCAACATGTAGGCGCATGCAAGCTCTAGCACCGTGGGCTCTCTCAGGTTGTGCTCGCAGAACAAAATGTACATTGCCACTGCCATGATGTACTCGTTCAACGTCAATTGGAATGGCGTAATCCCGAAGTGGTCGAGTATCAACCCAATGAAAAGGTGGAAAGGAACCACGACCCCGCATTTGAAAATCACTTCGAATATCGTGGCCATTTCCTCGAGAGGCTCTTAGGCTGTAAAACTTCTTTTTTGTACAAGTTCGTTGTGATCGCATACTGATCTACAATCTTTTGAAGCTCTTCTCCAATAATCGTGGACCTGGCATACTTCGAGTTCTACCGTCTATAAAGGGACAATAACCAAGGGGCATTTAAACCCTAAATAATCTACCTCAAAGGATGACTCAGAAGAAGACCTTATAGATCCACCCATGGCTGGTATGCTATCACTAACCCTAGAAACTCCTAAAAAGATCCACCAGGATTCTTTACCCTAAGTTTTCAAAGCTGTTCGGTGACTCCCTCGAGCACAACCCAGAAAACGCTTCTTATCTACCCTATTAGATACCCACAAACCACCATGGCTATAAAAATACTGAAAAAGTATGAAAAAGGAGAAAAAGAGAAAAGGAGAAAAAGGCTTTTACCTTATAGTCACCGGAGGGAGGTATTCTGATGTAACGTTGAGTTCACATCAACAGGATAAGAAGGTTGAGTTGCTGAAAAGCCAAAAAACAAAAGTTTTTCTGAAAAAATTCTTGAGTTTACAGAATTTAGGGCAAAGTTAGGGTTTTAAAGTGGAAAAATGACGCTTCGGTTGCCTTATATAAGCAAAATTTGGGTGGGAACAAATCTCTGACCATTGATATGGACCACATGTCATCGATCCACAGAAAGAGTATCCCCCACATTTTGCCAGAAACAAACCAATGACAACTCCCTTCGAGAATTGAAATCGCTAGCATAATCATCTCAACTGCATTAAATGCGCCCAAGGAATGTTGTCTTAGCATGACTAGCATTTAATGTTCATGGCTAACATTTAATGCACAAAATATCACTTTTATCAGATAAAGAATACTGAATTGCTGTACCAGCTATCAATGTGACAAAAAACACCTGGGAAGGTCGTTCAAAAGAGGCATCTGTTTAGACTACCAAAAGCAAACACCAACTAAGATCGTTCAAAAGCTTAGCCATGGAAAAATCTAAGTTTTCCAAATAGTGAATAACAACCAGAGTTCAACTCACTTTTTGAGGTCTCAGGATACGATCAAGCTTAGATCGTTGGGCCTCAATAAACGATCATCTTCAAGTCGTGTATATAGCTCTCAACTCACAATTCACAGTCAACCATTAGCTCATGGATCAGGACAAGCCTCTTAGATCGCAGGAAATGACCAGCTTTCAAATCCTAGCAATCAGTCTCAAGTCGTGATCTCTCTAAGACCAACTAGATTAGTTCGTGGCATAATCATGAAGTTCTCAAAATCCAATACTTTGAATCTCAAGAACTGTGGAGCTTTTGTTATGCCTAAAATAAAGGTTGACTTATGCTGACATCATCAAGCACCAATCAGAATCCAAGAAATCATTCAACCATCAGAAATGTGACACATCTCCACAAGCAAAAGGAATATAGCTGTCAAAGACCCAAACCGACTCAAGAAATTCTTTGAGTTCTCAACAAAAGGGAAGGCAAGAGGGATTTTCATGGCATCAGACCACTTGCAAAAGTGTAATCATTACCTTAAGTTGAACAGGTATAAATAGGCAGCTCCCTCTTACAAAATCGAGATTAGACACTCACGCATTCAACAACAAAAGTAGTAAAGACACATTACTAGAAAGAGACTCGCTTGACATTCTTTAAGAACACTTAGAACACCAAACACTTGTAATCCCAAATCATAGCTGGCCACCTCTTGTAAGTTTGTCTAGCAATTAGAAAGCAATTTATAAAAAAAAAAACAAACACAATGGATATAGGATTCGCTTTAAACATCTAAACCACTATAAAAAAATATTTTGCCAACTTTACATTTACGTCTTTGCATGCTACTGTGCTCGCAGTACCTCACCCACTCAATATGATCAATTCACGTGTGATTTCTTAACACTTTATACGTACGAAGTTGTTAGAGTCAAAATCAAGCATCAACACTCTCAAACTCTAAACAAGAAAGCGATCACAGGAGATCCACATAACTCTACGATTTTGTCACTACACCCTGGTATTGAGGGCTATTAATTATCTATGATATTAAAACTGTACTAAATGCATTCAAGAGCCAATATACAAATTTCAAAAAAATGCTAACATTATTCCATACAAATATGGAGAGTGATACATTCAATCCAGTTTTTTTGTCTCATCAAACTTAGCTGCCATATTTTTATTATATTTGTTGTTGGGATAGTTTTCAACGAAAGCCACTATCTAATGCCAATTAAAGACAGCAAGTCGATAAATATCAATGTGGGGCATTAGCTTGTAATTTGTATTAAAGACATATCATGAACTTTTTTATGTATACTTGGATACTTTTCAAAATTATATAATTGTTTAAATCAGTTTGAAAGGATAAATTACATATTAAATAAATCTGTAATTATTAAATTAAAAATAGTTTTAAAATTTTAAGTTGTTTTTTATTTAACTAGTTAAATGATAAAATTAACCTTAAATCAATGTACATATTTTTTTTCCAATGTTGAACCAAACACAGTACGATATTATAAATAAGTCAATCTTATCCAGTCTAATTCAATCTAGTCCAATCCCAAAAACCTTATTTAGTCTAATACAATTATCATTTAGTAACTTGTCTGATAATTATATAGTACTGACCATTGAATAACTCTGAATGAATAAAGCTAAACGAAATATTACAATATGTTTGTTTGCAATTTTTTAATAAGTATTAAGTGTTTGNGAAATTTGGGCGGCAAAAATTTCTCACCGTCGATCACGGCCACGTGTCGCAGATTAGTGAGGAAAAGTGAGCATCACAATTGAAGAAGATCAAATCTTCTTCTTTTCCATTGAAAAACTCAAACGACGGCACTCTCTCTCTCTCAACATTAATTGCACCCCAATCTGCATTTAATGCTCTGATAAGGGGCGTCGTCTCAATATGTCACACATTTAATGTTCTGATAAAGCAGTACCGTGTTAGCATACAACACATTTAATGCGTCTGGCTAGCACTTATCACTCACAGGACACGCTTGTCAGAGCAGAGACTGCTTCATTAAATGCACCCATACCAAAAGCACAATGGGTAACACCTGATGAAGTCAGGTCGCTCATCCTTAGCAAGCAATGTCCATGCGAGGTCGTGTTCGCAAAGAGTGCTACCCCGACCTCATTTCAAACAGGTCGGAAGCACCCGAATTTTTAGATCATCCAATCGCGGCATGACTTATAGTTTCCAAGGTTCGATCCTCGAGCCTTAAAAACTAGGGGACTTCTATTATGCCTGAAAAATATAGGGCTAACGTAAGGTCCAGTCAGCCTGCAAAAGTCAGAGCATGGGTACACCCACAGCTTGCTTCTGTCATAATAGTGGGCGCGCACCAGGCCAGCCAAGAGCTGTGGTGATCCCACGTGTCCAATCCCTGCTCCAAATCGCGCAAATATCTCTAGAAGGTGGGCAATGTGACATAAAGAGGGATCTGCACGGATAATCCCACCAACTCACAGATCTAGTAATCATTTTCTCAATGTATTCCGCTATAAATTGAGAGCTCCTCTCTCATTCAGGGGATTCGGACATTTTTACTCTTAATTAGCTATTCTCTCCCTACAATTTATAAGCATTCACTCGTTTGTACAATCATTTGGTAAGTCAGTCAGCTATAATGCGACCTGACCCCTATCATTAATAAAACATCAGTGGACGTAGAACTTGCTACCTTAGCATCCGAACCACTTTAAAAGTTGTTTTCACTGTATTTATTCTCATCTTCTTTTATATTCACGTGTGTCTTCTGGGCCTACTCAGCATTTCACACGTGCGTTTCGTTAGTGTAAAAATCACGCATCAACAAATTTCGTAACTTTAAAAAATAAACAATTAAAGGAGAAGTTAAGATAACGCCAAACTCACTTTAGTTTAAGTCAAGTAAATTGATCATCGAAACTTCCGTCCGATGCTCTAAATATGTAAAATTTAATGCCTAGAGAAGATCGCAAACAAAGATTATCCAAAGCTCCTAAGTTTCCTTCCTTTCATAAACCGAGTCTCTCAGAATAGTTAATGCTAACGCCCTAACTTTCATGTTACACTTCAAAGAAGAGAGTGAGAGCGATCAGAATGTCTACCTTCCCAAACAAGAGTGAATCGGCTGGGAACCGCCATGTGACATTTCCCATAAGGCGTTGCGGGGTAGCAGCAATATCTTGTTCTATGGCTCGAAAACACAACTTACTTTAAACAAGTTATTTATTTAAGATGCTCAAGGAAGTCTCACTTCACCACGGACAAGGACAAGGAAGGCCGCTTAGAGATAATCGTACAAAAACTCAAGCTGACTCGGTTGAGAACATTCCGACGAAGAAACAGAATTCAGGTCCCCATCTAAGGAGTCTAAATGCGTCTTTCGAATATGAACTACTTGAACTTGAAAACAAATCAATTTCTCAATTTGCTAGTTATTGTTCTTCTTATGATGGATGGGGTTCAAACACCGAGACAAAGAATGAACTCTTCAAGATCAAAACTTTAGACTTAAGAGGAGGAGGAGGAGGAGCAACAACAGCCCAAGATGGAAAGGGAACAGCTGCTCAAAGCGGAAAGGGATAACCCAAATGACACCGTCCATTAGTGGTAAGCAAAAAACAATATACTGTATATATATGATTATAATAATGGAATAGACATAGAGAGATTCAATTTTTTTTATGATGTAATTAAATCTTCTCGTCGTATGACCTAATTTTATTTTCGTGTTTCTCCATAAAATATTATTTTAGAGTAATTTTAGATATATTTTAAACTTTTAATATATATTAGATATGGTTCATACTTTGCATGGGTTTGAAATCCTCTACACAGATGCATTCAGGGGTCCCACTCTACAAGTTTCACGGTAAGTCCAATTAGTAATTGAAATTGTTATTGATTTACTAATATTTGGGCTTGGGTCAAGTTAGATTTGGATAAGCCCTATATATATACATATATGATGTAACAGTGACAAACTAAGGTTAAGAAAGACAGAGAAAGTGAGTTGCCGTCATTATAGATTGTAATTGTTGTAGAGTTCGAAAACTTAATATAAAATTTCTATTTGAATGTTAGATGTAGTTCCTTAATCGGAACGAACCAAAGTAAATCAAATGTCCTACTTACTTTTCTGTTTTATTTTATTACACGTGTTTGGCTGTGCTATATATATACAGTAAAACCTCTCTATAGTGATACTCTATATAGGAATAAACTCTATATAGTCATAAAAAATTTTATTCCCAATTTATGATAGTTATAAATAAGAATAAACTCCACATTATAATAAGTTATAATTTTTCTAATTCCCGTCTTAAGGAAAGTTGCCTCCACATAGTAATAATTATTTGTATATTGCAAAAAAATATATGGTATGTTACATTAAAAGTTTAAGATAAAAAAAATATTTATCTAAAGTTGTTTGGGACAATAATTTATGCTTTATAGTTGTTATTACATCTTTTAACTTGCGGGTACATTACTCGTTAGCATGGACATTTTCTTGTTATAGCCAAAACATTTCTAGCTTCTCAAGCATGTTTAGAGCTTCTTGACATAAAACTTTTTGTATTTACATACTATCATGCTCATAATTATTTTCGTTCTCTTCTTATTTAATTGTAGATATGATTTCTTCTTTTGTTAAAGCATACATGACTTGTTACTCATTTGGATGATTAAGGAAGACATTAATATTCATTCGATTAGTGTATTGAAGTTGTCGAATCTGATCACTCAATTCTACAATGACTCTTTGATTCTCCTTATCCACTTCATTTGTAACTTGCAATTCATTGACATCGGGGGTCCTAATTTTGTAATGCTTAAAAAATATTGGCAATAGCCTGTGGCTTCACATCTGTTGCCATGTAGCAACTGCATTTATAATTCCATCAAGGATAGTTATCTTTGTTGGTTTCAAAACACAATCTTCTATCTATTTCAAAAGTAGGCAATTGAAGCGCTGAATTGAAACTCTAATATTATTAAAACATAAATTGAAATCCTAATATTGTACTACTAAATGAATTATGAAATAAGAAATTTTTTAACTACACCTCTATTTAGTTATAACCTCCTCGTAGTAATAAAATTAGTTAGTCTCACCATTATGACTATAGAGAGGTTTTACTGTATATATAGAAAAGCGAGTTTGTACCATGCTTTTTGAAACAAATCAAATCTTTTTTTTTTTACTGTTAGTTATATTGGTTTGTTAAAGTAACAATTTCTTTACACATTTTCTTCAACATAAAGTGGTTGTTAGATATAATTCAGAAAATAGTATAGTAGAATTTGAATTTTTCTTAATCCAGGGCATGATATGTTTGAAAGTGTTATGATCTGAGACCAAATTGTCAACCTTAATCGAATAACACACACAAACAAACAAAAATAAAATCGATCCACACCAAGATTTTACTGTGGTTCACCTATCCATAATAGGATAGACTACATCCACGTTGAGCTCCAGAATAGGTAGGTTCTCTACACTATCAATCAAAGATTACATATTACAAGAATCCCATAACACACTTCTCTAAACAATCACACACTCCTGACCTCACAACTCACTATGTAACTTCTACCCAAGAGAAACTCACACTGGCATCTCTAACCCTAAGAGAAACAGAACCCTTAACAAATGATTAAGATAATCACTCAAGAAATTACACAGATTGACCAAGAGAAGAAAAAACCCTAGCCGTTGAATGTTGAAAGTGAAAAGTGTGATAGTTGAAAGAGAAATGAGTCATTTTATATGACTGAGCAGCTGGCTTCATGGCAACCATTGGATCAAATGGTGAAGCAACAATCCAAATCATTCAATTGTAGAACTAATAAAATGATAGCGTATAAAACTCATCCATACGGCATCGTTTTGGGCTTCACAAATCTCCACCTTGAAGCCAAAACTACTAGCAGTTCAAATTCCATCAGTGCAGAAAACCAGCCATCTATTCCTTCTCAGCTCCTTCACTACTACTACCATATAAACAATAAATTCAAGCAATGCTTGAACTTGGCAGCACTAACTACTTTAGTACCCATATCAGCATGACTGTTTTTAGTTGATATCTTTTTTAGATTAATTACACCTTCTATAATCAAGTCTCTGATAAAATGAAACCTTACATCAACATGTTTGGTTCTCTCATGATAAATAAGATTCTTGCTCAAGTGTATTGGACCTTGACTGTTAGAGTACATTGTCACAAATCTATCCACCAATTTGGCCTCTGTTAAAATTCTTTGAAGCCACAAAGCTTCTTTGAAGGCATTAGCTAGCTACAACCACATATTCTGCTTCTGTTCTTGAGAGTGCTACCAGTGGTTGAAGCTAAAACTTCCAACTTACACAGTTTCCTCCCAATGTAAAGTAGTAGGAAGCAGTAGACTTTCTTGTATCCCTGTCTCCTACAAAATTAAAATCTACAAATCCCACAAGATCAAGTGCATCACATCTTTTACAATAATTCAAACCAACACATAAGGAACTATTAATGTACCTTAACGGCCATTTTAATGCAGTCCAATGTTCAATATCAGGATTAGACATAAACCTACTAAGAAAAGAAATAGCTAAAGACATATATGATCTCGTACTAATCATGGCATACATGATTGAACCTATTGCATTAGAGTAGGGTATATTCTCCATTTTAATTATTTCAGTATCAGATTTAGGGCATTGCAGTTTACTTAGAATGAAGTGACTAGCTAATGGTATATTAACTAATTTTGAAGCAAACATACCAAACTTTATAACAAGTTTTTGTAAGTATGAACATTGATGAACTTTCAGCTCATAATTCTTCCTATCATTCATCCCCAGGATTTTCTTTTCATGTCCTGAGTCTTTCATGAGTTCAACTTGGCCTTTACCTCACTTATCTTTGACTCAAACTTGCTTATCAATAGCATGTCATCAACATACAAGAGCAAATACATAGGCATGTTATCAGTAAATGTAAAGTAGAAACAACTATCATACTTACTTCTAGTAAACTCAATACCAACAATAAAGGAATTAAATCTTTTATACCGCTGCCTAGGGGATTGCTTAAGGACATACAGAGATTTATATAGCAAACAAGCATGATTAGGCAAATTTTTATCTATGAATCCTGCAGGTTGACTCATAAAAATTTTCTCTTCTAATTCACCATGCAAAAATGCAGTTTTTACATCTAATTGTTCTAACTCTAGATCACGGTGAGCAATAACAGATAACATTATCCTAATTGTTTTAAATTTAACCATAGGAAAGAAAATTTCAGTAAAATCTACACCTTCTCTTTGCGTGTAGCCTTTTGTTACTAATCAAGTCTTATATCTAAGAAGGTCATATGAAGTCATACCTTCCTTAAGCTTGAATAGTCATCTACACACCACCAGTTTATGATCTTTGGGTTTTGGAACCAAAGACCATGTACCATTTACCTTCAAGGAGTGCATTTATTCTTCGATTGCAATCGGCCATTTCTCTCTATCCTTTGATCTCATGGCTTCATCATAGCTATCAGGTTTAGACCTCTGAAATTCATCACCAGCAATCAGAGTAGTGTATATGAGATTAGTATAAGAATATCTGGCAGGAGGTCTGATTTCCCTTCTGGTTCTATTTCTTGTCAATTGATACTGAGAAAGTACATCATGTTGAGACATCTCAACATTCTCTACTATTTCATCTTTAGCATCATGATCACTATCTACTATTATTGGCCCTCTATTGGGATCAATCATCTCAAGTTGAGGTCTTGCTGGCTCCACCTCAATTTGAGTAACATCGATTTGATTAGAGTTTAAAAGATCATTACTGGAGGTACCTGTATCATTGTTTGTAGATTTACATGAAAATATGTTTTCATTAAAAACAACATCTCTACTAACTATAATTCTCACCCCTTGTGCATCTTTTTCCCACAGCTCATAACCCTTGGTTCCTTTTTCATATCCCAAGAATACACACCTAATAGACTTGGGTTCTAATTTTCCTTCACTTGTGTGTGCATAAGCAACACACCGAAAAGCCCTTAGATGACTCAAATTAGGCTTCCTATTTGACCACTTTTCCTCTGGACACATAAACTCTATAGCACTAGAAGGGTTCCTATTTACTATATAGGCTACAGTGTTTAAAGCCTCTCCCCCAAAGGTTTTTGGTAATCCTGAAGTGAACAAAAGGCATCTAACCTTTTCTAGTAAGGTCATGTTCATCTTCTCAGTAACACCATTTTGCTGAAGGGTTCTTATGCCTTAGTCACTATAGTATTTATCAAACTCAAAGTTACAAAACTCTAGTCCATTATCAGTTCTAAGTGCCTTAACCCTTTTATCAGTTTGAGTTTCTACCAAGAGCTTCAAGTTTTTAAATTTTGGTAAGGCCTCATCCTTAGTCCTAAGGGGATACACCCAAACCTTTTTACTAAAGTCGTCTACAATTGAAAGAAAATAACTACTCCCCTCATGAGACTTTACCTTTTCAGGCCCCTATAGGTCAAGATGTAGATATTCAAGACAGTTAGTAGCAAGGTGAGTTCCTTTTGGGAAACTCACTCTGTGTTACTTACCCATTATGCAAGTTTCACAAAACTGATAAGTGCTTTAAAATGCACTTATACTTATTGGTTTGTAGGTATTGTTTGTGGGAAAGTAGGGTTAATTTGCATACATTAACTTAATTGTTTCATAGATGCACTTTTCGGGAACACGGGTGTTTTTGTTGTGTTTATAGGGAATAATTGTTTAAAAGTAATATTCAGATGGGAGATTATGTTGGCAAAGGATTTTTTATTTCTAGAAACAAACGGTTTGAAAATCGGAGTTAAGACGAGGAAGTTAAGGTGGATTTACCATCACAAGCA
The DNA here is from genome assembly GCF_008641045.1 of Pistacia vera. Classification (NCBI taxonomy): domain Eukaryota; kingdom Viridiplantae; phylum Streptophyta; class Magnoliopsida; order Sapindales; family Anacardiaceae; genus Pistacia; species Pistacia vera. The sequence continues at coordinate 1,676,931 of NW_022196009.1, forward strand.
AAATCTGGAAAATGCTCCAATTTTGAGTTTGCTTCGGTATTTCGATGATAACTTGAGGTGTAGATATCATATTTGGCTTATTCTTGAACCATTGGAAATATAACTCACAGGGGTGCAACTTTTATGTTTATGACTTCTTCATATTCTAACGTTTTTGTACTCAAAAATGAAGATATTTCGGCGCCACGGCAGGAAATTTCCGGCGTCGTGGCATTTGCTCTCGGGTTTGAAGGGAGGATTTTTGCAAAAAGTGTGCTGAGGCATGAAAATTTCATGCCGAGGCAGGCATGATGAATGAGTTTGGCATCAAGGCATAAAAAATTGGTGCCACAGCATAGAACGAGAATTTTAGATAAACAAGAAGTCTTGTAAAACTTAATGCAAATTTTGCTCCTATTTTGTATAGGACTTTCCCATTATTTTTCCCACAACCCTAGCACTATAAAAGAATGTATTTAGGTATATTTTAAAAGAGAGAGGATAGAGAACAAAAAAATACTCAATAATATAGAGATTAAGAGAGATTGAAAGAGGCTTGGAGAGAAGAATTTGAGAAGATCATCATCAACTCCATTAATCTACTCAAGTTTTCCTAAGTTTTTTCTTTTCCCTTTGTATTATTTGTTATCATGAATGCAATAATTTTTTTATTTTCATTCATGGGTAACTAATTATTTTGTGATTGAGGGTAATTTCAAAACCCTAGACATGTCTTGTGATTAATAAAATCTGCATCTTTTTATCTTTTGATCCCTCTTGATTATGTGATTTATTTTCTAAGAATAGGGTTTAAATAGATTTTCTTAATTGTTTAAGTGGCCAATTAAATAGTTAGGGTTAATCTATTATTGCCAATTTAGGTTGTTTAGTATAGAATCGCTTTAGTAACCTAAATAACTAGTGGTAAACTGTATGCTTGCATGCATTGGGGATAATCACTCAAGATACTAAATCAACCATATGAGTTTAGCCTTGATTCAGTAGGTCTCTTGCTTCTTAGTGCTTTTATTACTTTAAATCTAGAGATTGTATCCTAGGTTATCTAATAAATAGGGAGCTGGGTTATGACCGTGTCTAATCCAACGACTCTGTGAGGAGAGATGAAACTTATCAACGTTTAATATTTTCTGAGTTGATGTGATTAAGAGAGTAGAAAGTTAAATAGAGCTTTTATTATATGCAATTCATGTCTAGTGGTGGCGAACAAACCTTCAATCTAGTTTCTCTTATTAATCTCTTTTGTGATTGTTTGCTTGTTTTACTTTGTTTGATTTTAGTTGTTAGTTTTTGTTGAGTTTTTATAATTCGTGACAAACCCCCATTAGAAGTAGATAATTGATTAAATCCACATATCCTTTGCGAGAAAGACCCTTACTTGCTCTTTGCTATTACAAGATTTTGCATTAGAATTTAGTGAGTTAAAACTAGGTGTTGCATTTGCACGCATCAAAAACTCAAGAGTAGAAATAAAATCCTTACCAAACAACCCCTATTGACTTAGGATATTCAATCCCTTCTGGCTCATGTGGCATATTCTATGGTGTTACTTCTCTGTCACAGTGAGGTTAGTAGAAACAAGTGCAGAATTTAATTTTTTTGAATAGTAATTGCCACACAGTTTATAAAGTCCATTTCTTTTCACACCTTTAAGAATTCTATTCAGGAATCCATTTTCAGCTTTATAACAACAACCAGATTCATCCAGCGTTCCTAAAGAGATTAAGTTTCTTTTTAGTTCAGGAATGTATCTAACTTGAGTTAACATGATTATTTTTCCATCACTCAATCTTAAAGTTATACTACCAATTCCTTGAACCTTACATGCATTATTATTTCCCATAAACATAGTTTCATGTTTATCCTTTTCAAAATCATAAAACCATTCTCCATTAGGACTCATATGAAAAGAATGGCCTCAGTCTAATACTCATTCTTGTACATAGGCAAACTTAGACACAGTAAGGACTTCAGAAACATCAATACTATCATTAGTAGAGGCTAAGTTACTCTCTATATTCCCTTGTTTCTATTTTTGATCCATTCAAAGTAATTCTTCTTAAGGTGTCTAGTTTTATTAAAATGAAAACACTTCCATGCTTCCCTTTTAAACTTACTAGTTCCCTTTCCTTTCTTTTTATTCCTAGAACCAGTAGCATAGTTTGAACTATTTCCTGACTGACCAGAGTCTATTCTACCCTTTACGAACAAATTATTGTCATTTCTTTTCTGAACTTTCAGTTCTAATTCCTGGCCTTTAATCCAAAGATAATCAAATTAAGACTAGGCATAGCACCAGTATATTGCAACGCATTTTTGACAACTTGATAATCCTCAATAAGTGAAATTAAGCAATATCATAGTCAAACTAGAGTCACCTAATTCCTGATCAATACCTTTCAAAATTAGGGTCATTCTCAAGAACTCATCTAAGTTATCCTCTATTTATTTAAAACTGTCCATTTTATACGAAAATAGAGCACCTTTCAAAAAAGCAAGATTAGGAGTAGACTGTAAAGCATAAAGATTTTCGAGTTTACCCCACAACTCAATTGGCATTTCCAAGCCATCTACCTTCCTCAGTATATTGTCATAAAGGTTCATTATGATGAGATTGCAAGCATCCTCATCAACTTCAGACTTCTTCTTCAACTTCTCTTTTGGCCACTTCGTAACATCCTTTTTCAGAGTGATTGCCACCTTGTTGTGCGAAAGTAACGCTTTCATCTTCTTTTTCCAACTGTTAAAGTCGATTTTCCCATCATACTGGGAAATCTCCATATGTGTGGTACTCATTCTTACTTTTGGTAAGAATACAAAGAACAGACCCTATAAACACTAAAAATCGCACAACTTACTTCTATTATCAAAGATTGATAAATGAGTCAAGGTTTTAACAAACCCTAGAAAACAATAATCAGCCGATTAAGAAACCCTAAAACTCAAATAGGATTTACATGGAAAAAGCAATGGCTCTGATACCATTGTTATGATCTGAGACAAAATTATAAACCTTAATCGAATAACACACACAAACAAACAAAAATCAAAAAGATCCACACCAAGATTTTACCATGGTTCACCTATCCAAAATAGGATAAACTACATCCACGTTGAGCTCCTAAATAGAAGGGCTCTACACTATCAATCAAAGATTACATATTACAAGAATCACAGCACACTTCTCTGAACAATCGCACACTCTTCACCTCACAACTCACTATATAACTTCTACCCAAGAGAAACTCACATTGGAATCTACCCTGAGAGAAACGCAACCTTCAACAAATGATTAAGATAATAACTCAAGAAATTACATAGATTGACCAAGAGAAGAAAAAACCCTAGCCGCTGAATTTTGAAAGTGAAAAGTGCAATGGTTGAAAAAGAAAGGAGTCCTTTTTATATGACTGAGCAGGTGGCTTCATGGCAACCGTTGGATCAAGTGGTGAAGCAACGATCCAAATCATTCAAGCGCAAAACCAATAAAACAACAGCGTACAGAACTCATCCATACGGCATCGTTTTGGGCTTCACATTTAACAAAAACATTTTTAATTGGCGAAGAAGCAAGGCGAATTATTCAAAAAGCAATTGCATTTGTTTGCTGGCTGCATATGATACTTACAAGTAACTAGGTACAGGGTGTATGAGGTTTTTCAATAAAGCTAAAATATTAGTTCCAGAAATCGGAAATATCACAATCTCAATGGGAGCTAACGATAAGATAGATCCCATTATGAATATTTTGCATTTGTTTTCACCTTGAGGAGGTCAAGCTTTAGGGCAGATTTTTCATCTGCTCAAGACACACTCACTTACCTTAGACGGTTTTCCCATTTTGGGATCTCAAGTGACTTCACAAATTTGAATGACCATGCCTTGAAAACTTAAAATTCAAAAGATATCTAGGAACTAGAAGGATGTTTCTTCGCTTCTTAATCTGAAATCCTCCACTTTCACATGGGAGTATTTCAATTGAAATGAATTGAGCGTTACTTGGTCAAGGGATGTTGATGTCGTAATGTTCCATAATTCACAAATGTATTTAGCCAAATGTTCTAATAAGGTTGTACACAACTTTATGTAATCATGTTTAAGCCTTTTTTGTATATATTTCACAAGTTCTAGTAATTCATATCCGAATATACGAGTGCAGGGGCGGATCGCCCACCCTCAAATTTATATATATATATATATGTAATTTTTTTTTTTTTTTTTGACAATTTCAACTAAAAACATAGAATATGAATATTTTATGCTATTATTTTTTATTTTGGCCCACTCTAACAAGAATTTCTGAATCCGTCACTGTACGAGTGTCTCGTATTATTGTTGGTTTGAAGTTACACTATCTCATTCTCTCAAGTAAAACAAAAACTTGAGGACAATAAATTGCACTTATATGTTCTGATGGATTCAATCCTTCGATAATATTCAATATATATAAAATTGTTTCTTCACATAGTGATGCAGGTGTTTTTAAAAAAGTAATGTCATACTTATAAAAAAAATCTTACAAAGATCTTCATACAAAGTGATGTAGTAAAAAATGAATGGAAAAATGAATATAGTGAGTTTAACTTTTTGTTTCACTCTTCCATTCATTTTTTACTAGTTCATTTTGTATGAAAATTTTTACTCTTTATAAAAAATTTTGTAAAATTTCTTTATAAGTATAATATTATTGTTATTTTAAGGGGAGAACAAATCATCTGCTTCCTTGGGATAATAAATTAAAATTTTGCTACATGCTATTAAAAGAGACTACCGATAAATCCAATATATAAGTGCTTTAGTTTAAAAGCTTCTCTATTAGTACACTTCAACCTTACACTTTACAGTTTAAAAAAAATAGCCATACAACAGCTTCCAATAAACGAAATACTTTGGAGGCATTTGGCTACGGGCTATCCCCCATTGCTAAGGTAATGTTATCTTCTATTACTTAGATCACCATATTTGATTATCAAATAATATAAGATTTTGGTAATCTTCTAAAACCAATAGTAATTATTATTGATTATATAGGTGATAATTTGAATATCTTCATTTTCTTAAGTATTTTAAGATCACTTGGTAATCTTAATTTTATTACAATTTTACCCTTAACTATTAAAATTTTTTGACAATAACGCCCTTATTTTTAAATTAATTTACATGAACCCTATCATTACAATTTTACCCCTAAATAATTAATTTTTTGGACAATAATGCCCTTGTTTTTAAAACAATCTATAAGCTGCCCAAGAGGACCGTCGGTAGCCAGCCACCACTGACGACGACCGTCGACTACCATTGTCGAAACGGCACACGACCAGCCAGATGACCATGGATCTGGACTTTTTCCTTTACGCAGCTGCTGGTATTAAGCCCGATCTGGCCTGATTTCAGTATCACCGTTGGCCCCAACCACCACTATCTTACTCCTCTCGTTTTCTTCTTTAAATCCCACCAAACCCTATCACCGGAGCTGCCCCCAATCGCCGATGAAGCCCACTACTTTTCCGCGTGATTTCCCTTTTACTCAGCGCTTTTTCGGTCACGTTTTCCACTGGAAATCACCCCCACTTGCACCGATCGACTCCCCTTCAACTCCTCTTCAAATGCCTCAAAGAACATCTCTGTTGCACTTCCCGATCGACGGTCAGCGATGGTTTAGACAACCGATAGTGGCTTGGGTGGGTGGCTGTGTTTTTGTTAAAAATCAAACTTTTATGTGGTTGTGGTGTTTTAGCAAAATCTCAAATATAGGGGTTGAAGGAAATAATTCAAAAAATAATAATAATAAAAATAACGTTATATTAATATTTAGAAATAGGGGCAATTTAGTAATCTATATAACATACACACCAATTTATTCTTCGCAACCACATACACACCAATTTATTCTAACATAACCAAACACATTTCCCTAAACATTCTCAATAATCTTCAAGATAATCTATCTTTCCATTAATATAATATTTCCAATAATACAAAATTCTCTGAACCAAACGCACTCTTATAAAACTTAATTTGACATGTCTAAATTACATCAGCTTGATCAGGTTCTCAAAAGACATTTAAATCCTCGATTTTTTTTTTTTTTCATTTTTATTCCCTACATTCATCTAAAATATTGTACATTTGAGTTCTTAGAAGATCTTTGGACACGAAGAAAGCTGGAAGCAGATGCTAGATGGGCTGGCCTGGGGCACTCTAGCCCTATTTTTTTAATGTTTTTAATCATAAACAAATTGATTACTATCCCCCACTATTAAATACACCTCTATTAATTTAAAAAAAAAAATACTTTTAAATCCCAAATAATACCGAAAGTAGCCATCTTAATTAAACTTAATTAGAGTTTTTGTTTGCACCCTTTTCTCCAATTTCAAACTTAAATATGGTTTTTATTTACACCATTTTTGCCCAGTTTCAAATTTAATTAGGGTTTTTATTTACATCACTTTCCCCTAATTTCTTAATTAGATTTTTTTGTTTATATCACTTTTTTTCCCAATTTTAAATTTGAAACTTATTTTTCTTTTTCAAATTCAAATTTATCCTGATGTATAATTACTTTTTCCATAAATTTAGTAATATATTTTTATCAAACAAAGAATTATTTAAAATAAAAGAAAAATGTTTCAAGGATTAAGAAGATTTAAAGCTAGAGTGTATGTAATATTTATTGGTTAAAAATTGAAACAAAAATATAAATTCGAGTATTTTTCATTAAGATTAAAATTGTCAAAACAAAAAAAAATATATATTTAAAAGTGGGAGATAATGATCAATTTAATGGGGGTTAAAAATCACTTCCCTAGTATTATTTAAGTTCTACTAAAAAAAAAAAATTAAGCCCCAATTAAAATAAATTTTATTACACATAAATATCCTTTCTCAATCTTCTAAGTTGGATCTCTTTTACTTAGAACCTTAAAATCTCATCTGTCTTGCTTAAAAAAATTGAATGAAATCAAAAGTTCTCCGAATCCTAAAAGATGTTTCTATCAAGAGATTAAACAAAAAGAGATAGATTAATGATACTAATCTTGAACATAAACAATACCTCAAAAATTATGGCCATATTGAAAGGCACAAAGAATTTACAAGAAATTTATAATTCTTGTCAATTTCATAGCTTAAATTAGCTAACCAACCTATGTTTCTCACACCTAAAATTGAAATAATAACACCCTTGAACAAAAGCTGAAATAAGCGCAGAATATTGATGATGATGATTCAGTTTGATTGTTCTCTATACTGTGGTATACAGATGTAGAGAATAAAATAATTGAAATTTTAACTTAGAAACAGTAAAAACCTTTATATCACAGCCATGTACTTCTTCTTCAATAATATGTACATATATAAAGGCATGAATACTTGGTAATTTTTCACCAACCACACAGAATAATCTATCTTCTATTCACCATTTACCATTGGGTTAATTAAACATTCAGTTTTTATATTCTTCTCATTTTGCAAACATTAAATGGAAATGCTACAAAAATAACAGTCCATGCATGTTTGATTCATCCCAGTAAACTAAATCTCAGTGCCGATGAATATTAAATTTTGAATAGGCGAAAAGGTATAAAAACAAAAAAATGAAATGTCCTTTCCAAGTTGAGGGAAGACAAATGCAGGCAATTTGGCTGGAGCAGTGTCGCGGTGCATATTGTCTCGAGCGGTGCAGAAGCAGAACAGTACTTCTGACCGAGTAATGGAGCTATAGCTGTTGAATATTTGAGTACTGTACCATCCACTATTACTGTTAATGTTTAGCAGTTTAGCATAACTGGACGTGCACTCAAAATATTCCTTGCACGAGTGGTGCCCATCTTGTCGGTGATGGCCTGCAGGCTCAAGTTATGAAGAAATAATTTCCCCAATTAGTGACTTACCAGAAGCAGATATAAATAGTAATTGGATGAAGCCAGGGATCCAGATTCCAGAACAAGCATCTTTCACTAAGAATAGCTCATTTATAAATGATTTCATGCACATGTAACATAAATCTTTAACAAGATAATTATGTATGTATATGAAAGTACTTGTAAAGCTCATGACGATTTCGAAGCAACTATTTAATAATACATAGTATACTATACTTTTAATATGAAGAATATGGATCCTCTCTTATCCCTGATCTTTACATACCTTGACAAATTTAAGAAGATTAAATTTGATTGATTTGTATTACTCCACGACTATAAAAAGTTAGACAAATTAACCTTTTCAAATTCAACAAAGGCAAGATCATTTCTTTCTGTTATTACTTCGGTGAGGAGGAATCTTGGTTTACCCCAGGTAAGACCGAAGAAACCCTATATATATATATATATATATATATGTACGATTCCACCATACATATAGACTAGGGAAACCTCATGTTGATAAAAAATAAATAAATAAATAAAATCTTGTAGAAGTGAACCTTTTTTTCGCTTACGTGAATTCAGAAAAGAGTCCCTTCATTACACTTGTTTTCATAGTGCATTCTGACACAAAAGAATATTGGACTTCACTTCACCATTGCGTGTTGATGGCAAAGGCAAGCACCATTAAGTTTTAAGAGCATTAGAAGGTAAAGGGGAGTCAGTGTCAAGGCTTACTTAAATGAAGAGAACTTCTATATATGGTTTATTTCTGTTAGGTAATATCTCAAATTTTGTATCCAAAATGATTTATCAGTGATCTAAGATTGTTATATTATTGTATACAGTGTCCTTCATTTCATATGGCAATGTGAATCAGTGTGCTCTCACTTGGATACAAATTTCTTAAAAATCATGTTACTCTTTCTTACATTGCTTTCGCCGAGAATCTAGACAAATCTTTTGAATTGACTCTGTCATATATTGGTAAAACACTATTGGACAAAACTGAAATATAATCAGCTACAAGTTGCTCACTGACGATTAATCATGCAGTAATTACATATGCATTATCCAAAAGCAAACTACCCTTAAATATAAATTGATTGTACATATTACCTAATTAAAAACATTACTTCTGTATATAGTTTCATTATTATTTTTGTTCTGATAAAGTCCCGTTTAAGATTCCTTAAAAATAAGTGGTGATCGACATGCCATCCATGAACTTAACTCCAATAATATAAATTTGAGAACTTGGAGCACATGGAAGGGACATGAAGAAAAGTCCAGAAAATAAATATTTTTTTTTATCACGAATTGAGTGAAATTAAAAGGGAAAAAAATAAAGGTCTATCAGAGCACAAGTACTTTTATTTAATTCCCTACACGAAAAAGAAAGAAAGAAAGAAAGAAAAAAAGTAATGTCATGCGATGATAATGTCTATGAAGAACTCAAATTTCAAGAAGAAAATGGCTCCAAGGACCCCATTCATGTGCAAAAGTTGAGTTACGACAATAATGCTAGACAATTTAACTGTGCGGTGGAGCAAGGAAAATGCTGACTGGTGGGTCTCCACCCCCATGCACCTCTGTACTTTTCATAATATTGAGTTGCAGATGCTGTCGAACAATGAATAGACTTGCTGATTAATTGTTGTAATTAACACGAGGAGGGAAATTGAATTGGGTACGTGTGCCAGTAGCTACACTGATTGGACTGTGGAAGTTGACATACAAATAATTTCGTGGTGAGTGTATAAATAGAGGGTTAACAGAGAACATTATTCTGGGTTCATATTGAGGGTAGAGGCAATGGCAGAGTTCAAGCACTTGGTTATCGTTAAGTTCAAGGAAGGTGTAGTGGTGGAAGAGATGGTGAAAGGGATGGAGAAGCTTGTTTCTGAGATTGATGCTGTCAAATCCTTTGAATGGTGAGTCTTTCTTTCAGTTCTGATGATGATAAGCTTTTTTATATTTAAATATCACTACTTGCACGTTGAAAAAAAGGGATAAAATCATAACAGAAGTCCTTTTTGTTAAATTGATTATAGCAATCAAAGCAGCTTAGAATACTAAAAATATTAGGCACTGAAGATGAGAAAGTAAGATTTGCGCATCTAACAAAACAAGGGCATGTGGTTAAACAAGGCATCATTTTCCCGATCGGTATGCCCCGAAAGATTTTCCGGCGCATTGCCTTGCACCAGAGAAAGGGTTATATCGACACAGGAATTGACTATGCCGGTGCCAGTCTTGCATCGGGTGCCCCTTATTTCTGGAGGTGAAATATACGGCATAAACGTTTAGAATCAGTTAAACAAAAGCAAAAACACAATATTTCAGCTGGTTTGTTTTGTGTTTTTGGTCCTTTTCATTCTCTGTGGTGCTTTTTTTATTATTATTATTTATTTGAACAGGGGACAGGATGTGGAAGGGCAAGAGATGCTTAGACAAGGGTTTACTCATGTGTTCGTGATGACATTCAGCAAAAAGGAAGACTACGCCACATTCGCCGCCCATCCAAGCCATCTGGAATTTTCCGGCCCGTTTTCAGCGGCTATTGAGAAGATTGTGGTGCTGGATTTCCCAAGTGTGATCGTCAAGCCACCAGCATGACCTAGAAAATATTTTCACAATAAGAAGCTGCAGCCTGCAAAGATAGTATTTGTATGTCTGTCTGTGTTTGCATATCTACATGTGTGAATTTGCATGTATTATTATTATGGTTTAATTTGTCACTTGGCGATTTCAACTCGTACTTATAATTAATTATCGACATAATATTATGTCATTCTACTTATATGCAGAAAATATTATTATTTTGCTAATATATACTCAATATAAGAAGCATAGTCCAGTGACCTCAAAAGTCGATAAATTAAAGTATTTTTTGACTTTGTTTGCTACACCTTATCTCTAATGAAATGGAAGATTAGCCGTAAAAGTCTTGTTAATTAACAACCCTGTCTGCCACAATCTAATAATATATGCTTTAGGTTACTGATGTGAACGCAATTAACAGTGATGCAAAGAGAACCATTAGCGTGAAAAATCAAGAACAGTTTAATTGACATAATACAAGATATCATGTGGACGTCATATCAGGCAGTGATATATATATCGAGAACAGTGAGGGAAAAAAATTTAAAAAGGGAACAGGCTGATTCTAAACAAAAGGCTGTGGGGAAAAAGTTTAAGATTCTACTGCAGAAGGAAATTAATAAAAGTCCTTTTGAAAATGCCAAAGTCTATCATAAAATATAAAGAAAGAAAAGAACCATTCATTGTTTCCTGCTTTCAACTTTTTCATTTAGTTGCTCAAAAGATGCTTCCAAATCCAACAGGATATATAAAAGAAGACCAGTCAGAAGTAACATCATTTTACAGATAAAAAAGTAGATTCCTTGTTTTAAAGTTCTTCCTACATTATTTCCTGATCCTCATCATCAGAAATAGACCATTCTACCATTTTAATTTCTTTCAAAACAAACCACCCAAGAAGAGAAGAAAATGAAAAAATTTGAGACAATGCCTAGCCTGCATACTTTTGTTCTTCTAATCAATTTTCTAACCACTGTCTCTATAGCACAACATGTGCCCACAAGCTTTTGTGGAAAGATTCAAATCAAAACTCCATTCATTAGTCCAAACTCAAATGAATCATCAACATTTTTAAACAGCATGATGCTCTGCAAATCCCAGAAACTATATTTCAGAACTTCTCTTGGACTTTTCCTAGTCTCTTCCATTGATTACACAACTAAAACACTAATCATCTCTCACCCTTCTTCTTCTTCTTCTTCAACAAGAAACTATGTCTCCCCTTCACTTCTCGCCGCTGGCTTTCCTTCATCTCCTTACACCAACTCTCTTCTTCTCTTCAACTGCTCAAACAATAAACATCCCCCCTCAGTGTCACCATTCCTTATCAGTAATTGCACTCGATTTCATGTATATGGAACCGCTTCTCAAAATCAAAAGCAAAAAGTACTTAAAGTGCCTTATTTCTGCTTAATTGTGAATAACCTTGAAAAACTTGACATGAATTTTCATCCAAGAGACTTGAATTGCTCACACTACAGGAGAATCTACAGAAGATCTTTAGAAAATGTTGAGTTAGGAACAAGGATTTCTTTTGATATTCCTAACCCTGACCATGTGCCGGATTTATGCAGCCAGTGTGAAAAGCCTAATGGCAATTGTGGCGTTGGGTTGAGATGCCTGTGTCATGCAAAAGAGTGTAGTAAGTGTTCTCATTATCTCTATTAACCTCAAATAATTTTTTTCTTTTTTTTAATTACATTTCTGCAGATTGATTTCTATATATTATACTGTATTTGCAGAAGATAAAGTCGTTTCTTTTGGTGGATCCCTGAACCCTGTTGGTAATATTGTCTTGTCGTTGCTGTGTTTCGTTGTTTTGATGATATTCTGGAGCCATTATTAATCAAAGGAGATTATTAATATCATTAATTGGTGGGCAGCCATCTTAAATATTTTTCCTTTTATCTAATTTTTATTTCCCTCTCCTCCTTTGATTTGTGTAAACACATCAAAAGATGTATGTTTGAATCGTATTTTGTTGAATTTGATTATTATTGACACCAAATTTAGCATTTTCTTTTCGTGAAATTAAGCATCCATTATCGCATTGTTTTAGTTAATTATAAATTTGTAAAATGGAAATTAGAGGAAACGAAATGGGCCTGGCTTAGTACGGTATGCCTATGTGAGGGTGGACATGATTCATGGGCATGGCCCAGATTTGTCTAAATATCATAAATGTTGGAGTCGTATTGAGACATTGATACGATCAATGGATGAGATTTAGATTTTTAAATATTTCAATTGAAAAACACATTTATGTCTCATTATAATCAATAATTGAGTAATTTCAAAATCACATGAACGTTCTACACTTAACCGATATAGAAAGATTTGAAAGGTCTCCCTTTAATAAAGCAAAAACCCTCCACTTTAAATCTTTCATGATCGAATTGGGATGCTTTTGCAAGTCAGATAGGTTCAAATTTCAAAATGGAATGCAGGAGCCTTGTAAAATGTAAATCTTGAAGGTGAAAATGAGTGAAATGGAGGCAAGTTATTGAAAACATTGAAGGAGAAGACATTATAGGACACAAAGAATACAAAGGGCGTGTAATTTATAATTTCAACAACAAATGCTATGCACATAAACAACTCAAAATTTAATGAGGACCTCCATTCAAAAATCAATAGGCTTTCAAGTTTTGCAAAACAATTGCCATAGGAAAAGAAAGACAAAATTATTTAATAAAAATTAACCCTAAGAGGTTGGTCTGGTGGTCATTCAAACCACCTTGAAATCACCAACCATATTTATAGTTTACCTTGAAACATTAAACTTGTAAGATGTTTAATAAACCTCAATGATTAATTGAAGTGTGCGTAAGCTGATCCAAACACCTCGGTCATCAAAAACAAAAAATTATCTAATTAAAAGCATGTAACATAGTTGATCTCTTATTACTAGAGTCTAGAGATAATAAATAAACTTTGAAAAAGAACATAAATGATTAGTTAAGGCTACTTGGATATTTTCGAAAGTATTAAAAGGGTTTCTATATTTTATAATGAATTTATGTTATTTTCCAAGGAATTTATGATATTTTCTAAGTAATTTCAGTAAAATATCAAATATTTTCTGCCTTTTGTGTTCAAATATATCATGGGGTCCCCTATGTGAGCTGGGTTGGCCCTTCTCTTGCAAGGCTTTTATTTTTGTCACATTCAAGTGGATATTTAGTCCAACTAAAACAACCCTTTACTCTTCAAGTATTATGTCTATGCACTAAATCTTTCTTCTATTACTTCTAAGATTCCTTATTCAGAATGAATGTAAAAATATTTTGGGCAAGTGGGTCGACCATCATTAGGCCTAATTGCCTCGGCCCAATTAGAGTCTAATTAGAAAGTTTAGCTAAACCATAATTGGCACTGTTTTAGGCCTCGAGTCTTGGCGCGAATGTAAAATAATTGTACACTATTTGAACCAAATACATGCCTCCATCTTTATTTTTATATACATTTCAATGATAATATTACTACATAAATTACTGATTATTGTAAGTGGATCTTATTATTCATTAAAACATCTATCTATCACTAATTATTCTAATTCATTTAATTTTTTATTTAAATTTTATTTTTAACTGAAATGACAATCGTTTATTGATATAAGAATGATAAGATAATATGAAGATTATTAGTCAATGCAATTCAATATTCTTATACATGTATGGTTGCAACAACATAACTAAGAATTTTGTACGATTTAGATTAATATCGGGTTAAAAATAAATTTATGTTAGATTGAAGTAATTATTCAACAAAAATTTTATTAACATAAGAGAGTTTTTAAGAATTGCCATTAGCTAAGGGGATTTATAGTTTGCGACAAAACTTGAAGGTTTTAAATAAGGGAGAACGACATTTTCCCACCCAAGGTTTGACGAAACAACACTTTCCTACCCTTCGTCGGATTTTATTAGTGTTTTCTATTAATATTTGACCAAAAAGACAAAAATACCCTTTAATAGTTTATGTCTTAATTAGTTTATTATAAATTAAAATTTAGTCTAATCAAAGTTTTTACTCGATTATTTATTAGTTCAAATATAATATATTTTTTTTACTTAGAAATATTGATTTTTTATGTTAATTAGTAAAAATGAAAAACATTATAAATTTAGTATATTATTAAATAATAGTGATGGGATATTTATGATATTATAAATAAATATTAAGGTCATTTAACCTTAAATAATTACATAACATTACTTCTAACTTTTTTTAAACAGTGTTAACTATTTTTTCTTTTTTAACTTTTAATATTTGAATTTTCGGTTAATTAAAAAATAGTAAAATTTTTATAAAGTTAAATATTTAAAGATATTTTTATCTTTTTAATAAAATATTAACGGATAACATAACAAAATCTAATAAAGGGTGAAAAAGTGTCATTTTGAAACTTGAAGAGTGAGAAATTGTCTATCTCCCTTTAAAAAATAATCCCTCTCGAAATTAATGTCAACTATTAAGAGAAAAAATTGCAAATTCAAACATTTGAACCGAGCAACGTCATGTGTGGCCCTGTGCGAGAGAGCGTGAAATTTTGCCCACTTAGTAAAGTCTAATTGCAATTTATGAGAGAAAATATCAAACAAAATGGTCTAAAAACCATGAATCATGATTTAAAGTCAAAATCATTCATTAAAATTTTTTTATAATTTTTTAGGTATTTGGAGTGGGATATGTCAGTCATCTACTGGATCCAATTTTATGAGTTGGTAAACTTACACTAGTAAAGAAATTCAACTACGAAATGGACTTGCAAACAAATAGATCTCAAGAGAATCAGAAACGCAATAAATAGTTAGTTCAAAATCAAATTCGGTGACCAATAACAGTACATCAAGAATAGAATGCCAAGTTGAAAAGATTGATCAAAAAGAACTCAATCACAAGACTTAAAAACGCAAGGGAAATTATGAGCTTTGAAACCAGGGAACAATATAACACACAATATGAGTGAAAGTGAGCTTGACGTGACAGATAACCCAGAAAAAAGGCCATTGATAACAATGGAGATCTGCCTGCTTTTTTTTTTTTTTCTTTTTTTTTTCTTTTTTTTAATAATGGGAAGGGTTCTAGATGAGCTTACACACACCTCAATTAATCTCTTGGGACAGAACTAACGATCAAGTAAGGGTTTTTATGACCACTCCTATTAACAATCAAAGAAAAACTCGAACTTATGATCTCTTGAATAATACATCCAATAGTTCTTATCGAATCACATGATCACCCAAAGGTTAGTTTGATCTACTTACTTTTCTAACCCAAAAAAATAATAATAATAATGCAAGAAAACCCAACTTTCTATGCCTAAAAAACACATCATTTGCCCCATCACAAGGAGCGGAACTTGAAGTTCTAGTTCTAGAAGTCCTGGCCCTTGAACGATTAGGAAAAAAATAAGGCAACGGTTTATTTATTCAAACATTTACAAAATAAAATTCCTGAAAATATAATCAAAATCAAATCTCAACAACTGCAAGAATAACGTGTAAGAACAAATGAATTGACTGAGATAAATAGATTAATACTTTGAGCTCTATTGATAACAGAAATAGCCAAGTCAAAGAAGACAATGAAAGGCTGCATTATTGGGGTCACTTGGTTACAAATTAAGCTGATTATAAATGGGTATATTTCAACTAAATAACACCAATAAAACATTCTTTAATTTGGGACACTTGATTTAAATGAAACCTAAAAGACCAAAAATCTTCTCCAGAAACAAACACCAAAAGGGAACTTAAAACAAAAGAGAACAGATAATAAATGAGTGCAACCATTGCTGTCACCCAACACCACTACAGTACTCACTTTCACAAATTTTGCAACTCACAAAACTTTGGGATTGAGCTGTATCGATCCCTGAGTTATTATTTGTACTTCTTGGGTGAAGTCTTTACCTGGATAGACCCAACCACTTGGAAGATGCCAATACTTTGGGTGAAGTCATTTCACAAAGTTAATGCTTAAAAATTACGCAGATTAGTGTCTTTAGGGAATATTTAACATTCAAGTTCAGTGTTTGTTTCTGGTTGGACCAAATAATGAATGGAAAGACAGGGGGACCATGGACTTGACATGGTTGTCCGGGAGGCAAGGAGAAGAGACATCTGGTTTTACAAGATATATCAATTATCCACCTCAGCATTTAAAAAACATCAAGTATCTTGCAAAACACATTAAAAGAAATTAGTTATTATGTGGTCAAATACTGATTATTGTCGGGGGATGCTCACCTTTTTTTTTTTTTTTTCTCTCTTTTGAAGTATATCTGAAAACTTCATTGATACCCTTCAAAATTCTAAATATTGCCTTTTTGATTGCATCATGCACTCAAAATTAGACATTTCTTGATACCATCGGGTTCAAATCAAGTAACAGAGAAGAACGAGATAGAAAATATAAACGCAAAGCCAACCGAATGTGTTGAATCTTAAATTCATATTTATGCATCTAAACAACTAATATGTTTCCACTCCAAGTTATTTTCTGTTCATCAAAAGAATCAAGTATCTACCTTTCAACAGAAAACAAAAAAAAAAAAAAAAAAAAAAATATTGGTATACTCTAAAGGAATAAAAAAAGAAAGAAAGAAAACACCAAGACCGAGTCTCAGTTTCTTTAAGGGCTCTTACAGGCGTAGATCAACAAGGAGAATTCAATTCTTTCTTGCTCTTTCTGCAGCAATTTCTCTTCCAACCAAAGCCGGCTATCCAATCCACTTCTTGTTCTGAACATGAACACGGCATAACCGGATGCAGGATTAAAGAACCAATCATGGACATCCCACATCAGATCAACAAGCAATCCATCAACAAAAATTGTTTGATTTCCTCTAAAATTCCATTGCAGTCTCTTTACACGAATCACCATCTTCTTATCTATACAAACAGATAAAACTGGATGCTTCAATCCTCCATTGTCTCCACTACATCTTATTAGAACATCATGTGCACTGCCAGTGTCACAAAATTTAGCCTTGGTTGAATAAAGGGTATTGCCTGAACAATGTTCTTGTCTTGTAATGAGAGACACTTTAGCCGCTGGAGAGCTATGCTTCAACTTCTTGGCGACAATTTCTTCACCCAAATTGCCTAAAATAAGGCCTATTTCTGAGTCAACCATCACCACAATATAAAACCCTTCAACAGGTTCCGGTCCACTTTCATATTTAGCAGCTGAAAGATCCCAGAATACTTCGATCTTTGAAGTGGCGGATTCAATCACTTTGTTACCTTTCTTCTTCCGGAAGAAGCGTGAATTGGTGTTCAGTTTGAAAGATGCTGAAGTCTCATCACCAAATTTTATGCTCAAACCTTGACCTGTAATAGGGCTTTTGCACCAAGTTACAGTGATGAAGAGTTGGTTTGTAGTTGAGAGAATGATTCTGTACAGACTAGTGACTGCATTTTGAACAGAAGGAACAAGACTGGGGGAAATACAAGCGTTGCTGGAGTAGCTAGAACAAGAAGAGTGGGAGATATTTACAGCCCTTTCATTAAAACAAGAAACAAAGTCTCTCATTGTATAAAAACCAAACTTTAAACAATTTCTGAACAAAATAAGAAAAACTGCAACTGGGCTATATGAATGAAGAGACAGAGAGAAAGAGAGAGAGAGATCTTCAGTTGAGTTAGGAGAAATAATTAAATCATTGTGGTTTTGGCTTGTACCAAGAGGAAATGAAGAGGTTAAAGGAAGGACAAGGCAGGTGCTTTTGAGAGAAATACAAAACTCAACAAAATATGGAGAAATTACAAAGAAATGTCACTGACAGGGCCATGTGTATTTAATATGATTCTCTCTCACCTTAAAATCTGCATCTTACAAGAAAGGAAGAATGGAAGATTGAAGGAGAAACCTCCAAGCTTTCTTTCTTTAATCTGCTTTGCCAGTTCATATACCATATTTAAATATAAAGAGAAAAATTAAATAAAGGGTATTAAAAAAAAAAGGTTGGACCTGTTCTGATACTGGCACTAGTTGTGACATGATANGGTTATATGAATGAAGAGACAGAGAGAAAGAGAGAGAGAGATCTTCAGTTGAGTTAGGAGAAATAATTAAATCATTGTGGTTTTGGCTTGTACCAAGAGGAAATGAAGAGGTTAAAGGAAGGACAAGGCAGGTGCTTTTGAGAGAAATACAAAACTCAACAAAATATGGAGAAATTGAAAAGAAATGTCACTGACAGGGCCATGTGTATTTAATATGATTCTCTCTCACCTTAAAATTTGCATCTTACAAGAAAGGAAGAATGGAAGATTGAAGGAGAAACCTCCAAGCTTTCTTTCTTTAATCTGCTTTGCCAGTTCATATACCATATTTAAATATAAAGAGAAAAATTAAATAAAAGGTATTAAAAAAAAAAGTAGGACCTGTTCTGATACTGGCACTAGTTGTGACATGATAGTGGCTGCCTTTAATTCCCTTCCTTTGGCTTTAGTGATCAGTAAAATATAATAATATAATAATATATACAAGTAATTATAGGTGTAAATTCATCTAGACTTTCTAAATTGCAACGGTTTTTTTTTTTTTTTTAATTTATTTATTTACTTTTTCATGTATTCAAGGTATTGAAGTCAATCTAACTATTAATGGTGAAAAAAATAAAAAAGTGACAACAGTGGAGGCAGAAAATCATCAAAATCTTGGTGAAAATGAGTTTATTTTTTTTATTATTATTTTAAATTTTTTGCAGTCTGAATTTCCACTAGGAAATGATGTGGGGAGTGGGATGCTTATGTTATGATAGTGAATGTTGGCCCACAAAATAAATTTTTAAATTTTAGACCCACCAACTGCTTCTCCCCAACACACTTATAATTAAAAGCAAGGCAAATATGAGCTAGAGGGCTTTAATTTATTTCCTTTTATCACTCTAAATTCTCAATACAAAGCCCCAAAAATAATAAGAAAAATATTTTAAAAAATAGAGTGTGACTATTATAATTAGAGCTGGTCTACTTTTTACATCCTTTAATACAAAATTTCATGTGGTTGCAGTTGGGAAGAAAGAACATTAAAAATCAATGCCAGCCCCATGAACCTTTTTAAGTTTGGTCAATTCTATCCTATCCGCATAAAATTATTCATAAATTGAGTAGTTTTATTTGTTCCCAAAATAAAACGATTCTATTAAGAGGGCAATCAACTACTTTGGGTAAAATTGCTTGGAAAAAAAGGAAAGAAAATGATTAATTATGAATTAATAGAAATGTTATAAATGGGAACAACCCTATTATAGTACTGGTAAAGGTAAGAAAAATATATATAAAATAGGTCTTTAATATTTACTAAAACTCGATTCTGATTTTAAAAGATGTTATTGGATATATTAGGAATGTAAAACAATAACATTTAAAATGGTTGATGATATATATATTTTTTTTCTATAAATTTGATTACAAGAAAAAGGAAACAATTTAAGATGATATATTGCCTCTGCATTGTGATAAAATTTTGATTAGAGTAAATATATGGTAATTTAACTATATAAAATTATGTTTAAATATAAACATACATAACATAAGCTCTTTTATTTTAATGATCAGGGGTGTTCGGGTCAGTTTACCCGCATCTCAACGAATCTCCTAGGATCCTGAAATTACCGACCAGATAAGAGCTCCAGTGGCTATCCTTATTAGCAACCGAAAAGATACTTGAACTCGATATCTCTTAAATAATATATCCAAGAGTCTCTATCGAACTACTCGTCACCTAGAGGTAGCTAACATAAGCTCCTTTAAAAATAAGAATTCTCCTAAACTTGTAAGAATCTCATGCCATTCATGTGGTGAAGTGTTTTTTTTATTTATTTATTTAATTAGATTTCTTTTTATTAATTTAATTTTGGAGAAGATTTTTTTTCCTCTATTAGATTTCTTTTTATTAGTTTATTTTGGAGAAGTTTTTTTTTTCCTTTAAACACTAAACATATGCTTTGTATTTTGTTTAAATAAAAACTTATATCAATAGAGAATCTAGTAGTGGTATGAGGCATTTAAATTTGAATCTCTTTGTAAATATTGTTATGTCTATAGATCAAACTTTAAATAAAAAGGGTAAAAACATGGAAGAGGTGTTATTATAATAAGTATGAGTAATGTCATCAATGCACCAAAATCATGATTATAATAAGAAAGATGAAGCAATGTACAAATTGAAAAGAGGAAATGGATAGGGTATGGAATCTCCAATAAAAACATAAAAAACAAACCAACCACATTATTACTTCACTCTGGCTACAGGTGACAGTAAGGATGAGCACTTTTGAGTTATGGACCCATCAAAGCTTAGGGCATGTTCCCCCATTATGGCCCAACTACATTCTTCTATCCAATTTCAAATTTCAGAAAATCTCAAAACTTTTCTTTTTAACTCTTACCTCTCTCCACTCTCATCCATTGTGTAATGAACTAAAAGAAATTAGACAAGAACATTCTTGCTTTAACAAAGCTCTCTTGTAAACATCTCAGAAATTGCAGGGGTAAAAGCATATGCTTGCTTTACAAAAACAACTTTTCCACTCTAGAATGGTAGATTGCTTTCTGCCTTTAACCATATTTTTTTAATTTTAACTATAAAAAACACACCTAAAGCACCGACCTTAATCTCAATAAAGATATGATTATCGTAGCCTCCAATTTTAGTTATCAATCATTAAAACTTATAATCTATTTGTGCGTAGCTAATCCTCTTCATTTTTTTGGAATAGTCCAAGATAAAAGTTTTATTCCCCGTTTGGTTTCCGAGAAAATGGATTCCAAACTTTTTCTATTATTATTAGATTAGTCGACGAAAAAGGGTTGTGCATTCAAAAGGGCAACTGTCAATGTACCTAAAACACCAGGAAACGTGAGTTCAACAATCAAAAAGAAAATGGAATCCCACCACAGTGGAATTCTTCTCTTTTGGCTTTAAATTATTCCGAGAAATTCTCAGATGAGCCTGAAGCAGCTTTTTATTCACACCCATATGAAATGGAACTGTGTCACTTACCCTCTAAACTTTCATTGAAAACCAAGCCAGAGATTAATAAACGAACTTTGGCAGAAACACCACTTGGGGCAGTAGCCAGCTCATAAATTGCTTTAATTTACCTGTAAGGTTATTAGATAATGAAATGAATCTAACACTTAGATTATATGTCAAACAGGTCCCCCACTTGCCTGTCAGAAAAACATAATAAACGCGGTAACTCTAATAGCCAACTGTTTTCTTCAAACAAACACAACTGCTAACTGATATAAAAAGACTGGCAAGAAGAAGAGAATAATAATTAACATGCGGAAAATGAGTTTATTTTTAAAATAAGAATTGAAGAGTTCAAGAGAATAAAAATGTGCCTGTATTTGTTTATGTGTCCAAACCTCTGCTGATCTCAATGGATGTCGTCAGCCGTTCCCTTCCATCATGCCTAAAACAATTTTTTAGAAAGGTCTACAGAAACCAATAATCAAACAATCAGTTCACATAGTTTTAGGTGAGCGATCTTACTCAGTTCCATCCAAACCAGCTTTGGCTGCAATGTCAAACGATATTCTAAGATCTCCAAGGAGGGCAGACTTTCACCTGTTCGATTGTTAGGAAAAGTATACTAACAGAATCACAGAGAGATAGAATTCAGGAAAATTAATTAAATGGAGTCAGAGCTAACAATCATAGAGTTGTTAGTAAAACAACTATTTAAGTATTAAATGATTCTGGTTGTATGTTAAACTGTTGCATCAAAACCAAACCATTCCCTAAGACTAAGCCACATTACTGCAAAATTAAGGCTGACTTATACGCAATTAACTTTGTGATCATGACAAGAAGCTAATATAAAATTATAAATAGTATAGTCAGCCTTCAAGTTGTCATATACTTATTACCCAACACAATACAAGAATATTAAAATTTTCAATAACTAAACACACTTTCCATCTCCTTTCCCTACCCAATAGCCCTATAGATTATTTTATATAACATCACATCTACCAATAGCATGAGCAATTCTAGATGCGTTAATAATGACCTTAAAATAATACAGTGACCTTAGTAACCATAAACAAATCTGACAAGTTAAAAGATATTTTATATAATCAGCCACTGAGAGTGTTTCTCTGTTGCTTCTAGGAAGTTCTTCAAGGTCTGTTATATAATGTCCCTAACAATTTTTTGCATCAGATTCTAATCCCCTTTCAGGCTACTTAATACATCTTCAGATATTCCCCATTCTTGTAAAGTCTTACATTTATATAGTCCATCACAATGAACCTTAAACCAAGTGCAATGTTCTTGGTGAAAAGTTGTGGAATGTTGAGGTGACAAATGGCTACTGTAATGTTAACAAAAGCTCTCCCTTTAAAGCACACACAAATTATGCCAACCCTGTTTCCAGAAAGAAATTTTGAACATTATGCATCAAAAACCATGAATTGTAAATTACAATTAAAAGGGAAACCTCATGCCCAACTATAAGATGCTGGCAATATATCTTTAGCAATGTGATTTTTTTTGCTGACATAACAATCCTGGAATTTTGCCTGCCCTATTTCTAGAAGGAACATTACTTCTACAAATAATCAGTTTTACAAATTTGTTCAATGTGTGGCAAAAACTATTTATCTGACACCATAATGTCAATATGATTCAACAACTAGAATTCAATTCCATTGAGTTGCCTTAATAGGTTGACATGTAAAAAGTGTAAGTAACTCCATGATAACTGGCCAATTACGATAGAGATCTGTGTGTTCAATATAAAGCCTCAGATCTTCTTTCCAGATAACATTGTATGTTCCAGGAAGGATACAACTTCAGTCAAAGAACGTGTGTGTGTGTGTGTGTGTGTGAGAGAGAGAGAGAGATTAAAGTAAATGGGACACAAAACACATGCACAGATAACTAAATATCTTTTATAAATATTCACTCTCAATCGATATTCAAGAGCTTTTCCTAGCCCACAAAACGAAATGAAAGAACTAGATAGAAATAAAGTATCTCAATCGAAACACTGATAATAACAACATGCTTCAATTAGATCCAAAAAGCGGGCAAGCTTCTTTCATTTTATATCATATTACCCACCATCTTATGAAGTAGAAATAGATGCATAATTTACTAGAACTGCAAAAAGTAGGACTTCTGACAGCTTTTTAACAGCTGCTTGTAGATAAACATCCTGCAAAATGGAGCATCGGTGCTGCTAGGTTCGCTGTATACAATTGTCACTCTAACATCAACATGAATTCTTATATTGACTGCACAAATCATTGAGTTCTTTACATCAAAGCACCACTTTAAATTTCACTTTTTCCTAGCATCTCACGATTTCCTTGGATTTTCGCAGAATAGAAGCACCCTGACCCACATATATTAAAAATTGCAAAATATGAACATAAAGGTTTTCTACAAGTGTATGTCACTAAATAAATTGAACTCAAACAGAGATTCAATGAAACAGGTAGCCGGTGCAAATATCTTGTAGATTTCAGGTTCACCTATCATCACTAATACAAGAATTGAACTGAAAGCACCCTACAGCTAAAACAAGATTCTCCTTTCACCTTGAATAACTGATACGCCCTAAAAAGCCCACTGAAGTGAACTATTATGACAAAGACAAGAACGCTTCCTCCTTTTGGTGACAACTTGGTTTAAGCCTCTGTTTCAAATAGAGGCAGGCCTGCATTCCATCATGCTAATTTCTCGCTAAAAGAGACAATTGGTTCAGTGTCCAAAATATCATTCATTCATTCACAAGCTAGCATACTTTGCGACCTTACATTACTTTCCACCATGACAAGTAATACACAGAAATCAGTACTACTAAAGTAATTCAAAAGTGGCAAATCACTCAAGATACCAAGTGACTATTATAAGCTTGAGCCACCACCTGGCAAGCAACAATAGCAACAGTGATAAAATAAGGAAGAGAAGAGAGTCCACACCTTACAAGTTCCAAGCAAATTGAATTTTATCCTATGATGCACAGACACAGTGTTCTATGCTACTTCCACAAATTACACAATTGAAATTCCAAATATGACCACATGTTACAAGCAAAACCTAGTTTTCAACGTTCCCTTCTTGACTAACCCACGTATCATAACTTTGTTATTCAGGCAATCAAAATTTCAATGCAAAAAACACTACTAACTTACAAAGAAAATTTCATGTATGATTTANTCAACAACTAGAATTCAATTCCATTGAGTTGCCTTAATAGGTTGACATGTAAAAAGTGTAAGTAACTCCATGATAACTGGCCAATTACGATAGAGATCTGTGTGTTCAATATAAAGCCTCAGATCTTCTTTCCAGATAACATTGTATGTTCCAGGAAGGATACAACTTCAGTCAAAGAACGTGTGTGTGTGTGTGTGTGTGTGTGAGAGAGAGAGAGAGAGAGAGAGAGAGAGAGAGAGATTAAAGTAAATGGGACACAAAACACATGCACAGATAACTAAATATCTTTTATAAATATTCACTCTCAATCGATATTCAAGAGCTTTTCCTAGCCCACAAAACGAAATGAAAGAACTAGATAGAAATAAAGTATCTCAATCGAAACACTGATAATAACAACATGCTTCAATTAGATCCAAAAAGCGGGCAAGCTTCTTTCATTTTATATCATATTACCCACCATCTTATGAAGTAGAAATAGATGCATAATTTACTAGAACTGCAAAAAGTAGGACTTCTGACAGCTTTTTAACAGCTGCTTGTAGATAAACATCCTGCAAAATGGAGCATCGGTGCTGCTAGGTTCGCTGTATACAATTGTCACTCTAACATCAACATGAATTCTTATATTGACTGCACAAATCATTGAGTTCTTTACATCAAAGCACCACTTTAAATTTCACTTTTTCCTAGCATCTCACGATTTCCTTGGATTTTCGCAGAATAGAAGCACCCTGACCCACATATATTAAAAATTGCAAAATATGAACATAAAGGTTTTCTACAAGTGTATGTCACTAAATAAATTGAACTCAAACAGAGATTCAATGAAACAGGTAGCCGGTGCAAATATCTTGTAGATTTCAGGTTCACCTATCATCACTAATACAAGAATTGAACTGAAAGCACCCTACAGCTAAAACAAGATTCTCCTTTCACCTTGAATAACTGATACGCCCTAAAAAGCCCACTGAAGTGAACTATTATGACAAAGACAAGAACGCTTCCTCCTTTTGGTGACAACTTGGTTTAAGCCTCTGTTTCAAATAGAGGCAGGCCTGCATTCCATCATGCTAATTTCTCGCTAAAAGAGACAATTGGTTCAGTGTCCAAAATATCATTCATTCATTCACAAGCTAGCATACTTTGCGACCTTACATTACTTTCCACCATGACAAGTAATACACAGAAATCAGTACTACTAAAGTAATTCAAAAGTGGCAAATCACTCAAGATACCAAGTGACTATTATAAGCTTGAGCCACCACCTGGCAAGCAACAATAGCAACAGTGATAAAATAAGGAAGAGAAGAGAGTCCACACCTTACAAGTTCCAAGCAAATTGAATTTTATCCTATGATGCACAGACACAGTGTTCTATGCTACTTCCACAAATTACACAATTGAAATTCCAAATATGACCACATGTTACAAGCAAAACCTAGTTTTCAACGTTCCCTTCTTGACTAACCCACGTATCATAACTTTGTTATTCAGGCAATCAAAATTTCAATGCAAAAAACACTACTAACTTACAAAGAAAATTTCATGTATGATTTAATTTTTTTTTTTTTTTTTTTTGATAATCCATAAATCCCCTGACCTCGACATCCAGCAAAACCCTACAATAATAGGAAGTGGGAAACAATGGCCTTTGGCCATGTTGGTGCCCATGAGGGGTCTCGAACCCCAGACCTTGTGGGAGCAAACAACAAGCAACCATTCGGCTAAACTAATTCACACCTACTTCCATTTGATTACCCCTGTCCATGCAACTGTTCACAATAAACTATACATGAAATAAAAAATTAAAAAAGCAAGCAATTACAATAAACTTGCCTAACAAGCACCAAACTCTGTGGTAATGGCTGGTTCCATCTAAGGATACATCTGATTCCTTCAACTTTCTCTAATATTAACCACACGCAAGAACATAATACCCTGACTCAAGGGCATGAAACTGATACAATGAAGTTTGACAGACTCACTTTATGCAACGACTTAAAATACCCCAACTTATCAAATCATCAACAACGGAATTGTGTAAACATACTAACTCTGTATTATTCCAAAAAATATACCGTATGCTCAAGTTTTGCAACATCTTTATGATTAGGCGTTGCTTCTTAAGAGAGAATATATAATGTGAAACTGAAACCAACAAAAAGGCATTTTATTGGTTCCTATAAGATTAACATGATCTTTGATGGCAACATGATTTCAACCTCAACAAAGTCTCCTATTACTTCATACTCTTGAGTCCAAACCCATCAAAAAAAAATGAATAAATACTTGAGATACGGAGGTTATTTGGATAATTCTATGTTCTATTCAAGATCCTCTTTTTGACTACATAAAAAATGACAAGACAGAAAAAAATAAAAAAATGTTCCATAATTTTTATCATTTTATGGTGTGAACTTCAAAGGGCCAAACTTGTTAAACTCAAGTACAATTAACAGCTTACCTTAGCTAAAGTTGGGGATGTTCCAAATCCAAGATTAGTCAACATTTAGTAGCCACAAATTATGAAACATGAGTGTGAAACCAGGTTTCTAAAACTATTTCCCAGAAATGGTTCTATAATATACCAATGGGTTTCCAATACTGAAACTAAAATAACATCAGACACATACTCCATTTATTTACGCACTAATATGATACAACCATCACCATCATAACCACAGGACATCGAACCATTAGTATTGTCAGAAATCTAATCTCCAATGATACAAATGATATTATTGAAAAATTATGAAGACATTATTTTATCATCAGAGTCAAATCAATTGATCACATAGCAAGTAGAAGAACTGAAGTAACTCAAGACTTCCACCTAAATTAATGATGAGTAAACAAACATTGGTCAGCAATTGACATCGGAAAGCCTGAATTTCAATTTCAGAAAAGAAGTAAACAGCATTACAAAATTGAAAGGAGGAAGAGTTTTGATCTTTGCAAGCACTTGATCCTAGATGGGACTGAGGTAATTCGCAAATCTGCCTGTCATTAAGCAAAGGAAAAAGAAATTAATCAGTATTATTAACACATTTCTCCCAGTAACAAAAAAGAAAATTTGTGAACTAATATGAAAACCAGAAAAAGAACACAACATATAAAGCGAATAGCCCCTTTTTCATTTTAAAACTTAACTTTACACGACTAAGTCATACATTATATTCCCAGATATTAAAACCAAACTAGATTTAACAAATCAAAAACTTCAGCTCTGAACCGTTGAAACTTGAAACGCAACTTAATTATGTTCAATGCAATTTCAAGTCAGTTATTTAAAGCTTGTAGACATTAAATTGTGTCATACTAATTGCAAAAACTCTTTTTAGTCCATAATCATTTAGTTTCAACTGCTAAGCGACCTGAATTGCATTTAATCATGCGCAGAAGACAGAAAGCTACTTAGATCTACCCAATGGTCAGAACAAGAAATTACATACAGACTATAACAACTATCCGTAATTATTATCATTTTTTTTTTCTTTTAATTTACAATAAACTCTCATGAAGTACAGCTATAATACATGTAGACTTCACAGGTCTCAAAAATTTTCAAAAATGTTTATGAATATCAACATAAACCTTTCCTAAAATCGTCCTCCGATAATTCCCTATAAGGTCACATATAAATGCAATGAACTGAGAAATTTCGGCCTATTTTCCAAACCAGACGGATTAAATTATAAAAAGTTCAAACCTCATGGCAACTAAAAAAAATCTATCAAATTTATAAATCTAAGAGAGAACCTTGGATTGAAGCGCTGGCTTCACTGGGAAGCTTGGAGACAAGACAGGCAGCTGAAATGGCGCTGTGGAGGGGAACAAGTGAGCTCAATTCTCGTCGCAACAACCTACAAGGAGAAGGCGTTGGGATAATTCGGCTCTGTGAACGGAGACTGAAATTGGAGGGAACGAAACCATTTGAGACTGAAACTTGAGAGAGTCTTGTTCTTGATGGTGTTGATCTCAATATTGTGCGAGCAAAAATTGATGTGGATCTTCCAGCAACTGTAACTGCTGACATTTTTGTTTAACCCAAAACCTTTCTAAAACCTCCCAAAATGCCGCTACATTTGATTGCTGTGCCCGTGCTAGATGTGTCCAACAGGCGAAGCTGAACCGACCCGGACCATTAAAGGACTACATAGGCCCAAGACTGGTTGTAAATTGGGCTGGATTAACCGTAGGCCTGTGAGTCAAATGAGCTTGTACACGAGTGAAAATTATTATAGACTATTCTTTAGATTTCCGAGTTTATCATTACGACAACTTTTGCATTCATTATATAGAGCTTCAAAGTTTGAAAACTGTATGATGAATACCTATTTGCCCTAACTATGATATATTATTATTTGGAAGTAAATATTCAAGACATCTCTGGATTAGACCTTTAATAACAATTCAAGACACTGATTTTTCATAGCAAAATTGTCCCTCAAACAAACAAAAAGTTATTGTGTTCTGTTAATGGATACGATACTTTTTAGTGTAAAGTCTAAATTACCATCAAGGATTTTAAAAGAAAAAAAACTATAAAATACTTAATACACAAATAAAATAACAGTTTTTTTAAAGAGTCCTACTTCTTTACATAACAATTTTTTTATTAAAGTGGTAAATTTAATTTTATAAAATAGTATTTTGTAAACCTAAACTTTGAAAGCCTATTTGATAACGCAAAGGGGTATGAGTGATTTATTTTTCAAACTTTGAAGGCTTATTTGATAAAAAGTGCAAAAATTGCCGTCCCAAGTAAATTCGGATGGGTGCTTGGTTAGGGGTAATGTGGGATTACTAAGGCTATGTCATCTTATATTACTTGATTACCACGTTTGGTTATCCAGTAATATAAGATTCTGATAATCTTCAAATACCAATAGTGGTTCTTATTGGTAATTTGATTACCTCCATTTTCTTAGGTATTGTAAGATTACCAGGTAATCTTTTTTTTGTTACAATTCTATCATTTATTAATAAATTTTTATGACAATAATGCCCTTATTTTTAAATTTATTTATACGAATATTACTTTTACTATTTCACCCCAATTAATTAACTTTTTGACAAACTTATCCTTAAATTCAAAACAAATTGCAGCTCACCCAAGCCACCACCCCACCTACCTGCCGCTGGGAACCACCGCCCTGGCTAGCCGCCACCGCCACCAGAAAGGAGCACGGAAGGCCGAAAATGGCCGTCGTGCCCCGATCTAGCCACTTCTGCCAAGATCTTTGGCCAGAAATGACTATAAGGCGCACGGAGGCCATTTCCTGCCTTTTGTGCACCGTTAGATTACCGGCGGCTGACAGTGGCTACGTTGTGGGGGTGCTTTGTTGATTTTCCAAACTTTTATTATGTGGTTGTTTTGCTAAGTTTTAAAATGTAGGGGGATTATTAATCCAAATAATAATCAATATTAAAAAATAATATAATAGTAATGTTTAATTAGAGGACAATTTAGTAATTTATATAATATACCCACCAATTTATTCCTCCCAACCAAACATATTAATAAAACATACTCACTAATTTATTCCAACTAATCAAACACATTTCCTGAAGATTGACAGTAATACATTCATTAAACCAAACACACTCTTAAAGGTATTCTACAATATTCTCTCAGTATATAATGTGAAATTTTTGACATAAAAATTTTTTTGTGTGGATGTACTTTGAAAAACTGGATTTTTGTTTCTTGAAAAGCAAATAGAAAGAGATCTTACCAAGGGAAAAGATTAGTGGTTTCGTATAAAAAAATAATGATTAAAAAAAGATGAAAAGCAAGAATACGAGGGACTCATTCCATGAGAACTACTGCATATAATTTGATTGGTTTTAATAGATTAAGATGGCCTGTACTTTAACCATATTTCTATACTCAGCTAGATACATGCATATAATTTGCTAGTAAAGTAGTAAGCCTTCCTCTTATCCCCAAAAATAAAATCTGGGAATTACTGCATTTAACGACTACCCCACCACAGTCAACAATGAAGTTATCAATTACATTCATACTGCACATTTCCTTTTTAGATACACTTGAAGATCACTGTCCGTCTTCCAATTGGCATGGTAAAGTACCATTATCCAAAAACTCTAGAATTATACATATTCCGGTTAAAACTCTTTATCGTCCACAGTTGATCTTGTAATGGGAATTGACCATCTGCCCAAATGGGCAGTGTAGTTTATGCATCGGATAACTCCTCTTCCAGTCGGTCCATCAGGGAAGTCGACAACACTGATGCTACCTGCATCAAGATGAAACGATCCCATCCATTCTTTTGTCAGATTTAGGCAGTGCCCCATTAATGATATGTGAACTGCAGGATGACCGACTGCAACTACAGTTTTTTGTGGCTCGGATTCATCAGATAGTTCACTCAACAGTGATTCCCATGCTTTCCCAGACTGACTCCATAATTTTACCACCACTTCTTCCTCAAATTCTTTTAACCAACCAGGTTGAAAAGAAGGAAACTCTACTGCATCCTGTGGAAAAGCAGATAAAACATCAAAAAGACTCTTGCAAAATTTTCTATTAGCCTCACTTAATAACAGACGATACAATCCATGGCTGATTTTCAGAGCTCTACTACTCCGCATATAAGGTTAAACTTAGGTGATTGTTAAGCAAGGAAGAGGAGGGCAGAAAGACAATAATACAGTTCATTTCATTTATAATTTGGGCCCGATAACTCATGTAGGATTTGAGATAACATGGTGAGGAAGAAAAAATGTAATCATATGACAAAGTCCTCATCTTTCAATACTGAAACGGCGTTTTCAGATGTCTCACCTTCTTCGATTGCTGAAGAATGTCTTCGATATCAAGGTCATCCAGTTGCTTCATATCTACATAACGTGGCACACAATCAGCACCCAAGCAATCTGCAGCTTCCTGGACCTGCAATGATACCAGAAGTTAATTGCAAGAGATTAAAGGAAAAAAGAAACAATCACCTGAAATTAAAATGGAACTTAAAAGCTCTCTAGAACAAAGAATTAGATTCAAGGAGAGTACTAACATGAAGCCACCGAATAAAGAACATTAACAATGAGCTTACTCTGGATATTGTGTTGGCTGTCTCAACACAAGCGTTCTTCGGGCTGCTGACTATAGAGCTCACTTTCAAATCAAGAAGCAGCTCTGCAGTTTTCTGAGACTGTTGAGCATCCACAGAAGAATTACAAAATATGATTTTATGACCTTACAATCTTATGCAGAATATATCAATCCTGTACTGTACCTGTATTATCCCAAGCATGTTCAGTGGCCGATCCGCAAAGTAAGGAAAGCTGGCCTGTGGAACAATGAGGAAGTTTAATGCCCCTGACATTTATAAAAGAAGATATGAAACCACAATAGAAACATAATAGTAGACAGTGAAGCAGTTCAGTCCTAATTCAGTAGATATCCATTCTCCAAGATAAAGTTTAATGCAAGTTGAATTTTTAATCACAATCTGTTCCAATTTTCTTCATAGTCAAATTTATGGTATTATTTTAGTCCTACAGCAGATGCGATGGTAAAAGTCTCAAGCTGCCATAAAATTCAGGTCTTGAGAGCAGCCATTTTATGCATAAATGCTGTAATTCTACTACAAGAAAATCAACACTATATGATGGCCTTCCCTACTCGAAATTTAGGCTGGTTAAATTCAAACATGACCTTTCAAGGGAAGATAGCTACAGTAAAACGCCCAGCACGCAAAATCACAGATTACTCTGTAATATTATTTAGTCTGTAGTTTCTTTTTTCCGTTTTTTTTTTCTTTTTAATATATTGAATTCAAAATATCAAATGTAGTCATACTAACAAACACAGGTTTTCAGCAGAAACAATGCAGCTAGTTAGATGTTCCTCAATCATTCCCTCGACTTTCCCCAACCGAAATCTGCAATGCTTCCCAGAAAAAGGGATTGGAACTTCAGATTCATTCAGAATCAAACTGATTCAACATTTTATATTTTACATTATTTATGCTATAGACATATAGTCACAAGAAAATTTGGGAAATCAGTTCAGCATATCTGCCTATGTACCATGAAAAGTTTACTTCCTTATTACATAATAACCATTAAAAAATGCATTACGTCCTCCTAGCCTCATATTTTACTTTCAAATAGCTCAGAAGTGATAGACTAATCACAGCTTTTTCAAAGTACAAATGGAGATGAAAGAAACAAGTAAATTATTGACACTATTTGCTGGTCCAGTTACCAGTTCATCAGATAAATAATTGGAGTAAAGAATAAACCAAATAAACTATCGGCAAAAGCAAATAACAGATTTTCAAGTTACTGCTTTATACCTGTGTGGAACCGTAACAGACAAGTACAATCCGCTTACTGGCTTTTCTGCCTCCAGAACTTCCAGTGGCAACAGGTGAGTTTGGAGTCTGCAACAATATTTCAATACTGTTTAAGGAACAGCATAACCTGTTGCATAACCTACGTTATAAAGAACTTTGTGAAACCACATGAACAACTCAATGGAAGATGCCAATTGCTATGTTGAAAGAATAAAAATTTCAGGTCATTACAACTGAAACCCCGGTCTCAATGCATATATTATGGACTTATCACGACATATCACTAGGTAACTTCCAGCAGTTCAAGATATAGCAACTCTTTGAAAATTGTATCTTTTAAAATTAGTCATTCAAAATACAGGATCCGAAGAATTTGTAAAGAAACAAGTATATTTCTTTTACATTAACTTATTTAAAATGACAGCCATTCAACCGTTCCAAGTAAACATGGACTAAAAATCAGTTGGCTTAAGAGGGAGAGTGACCTCAATCTCAATTGCATTAAAGCAACAAAAAATCCAAAATAATGAGCAGCCAAACAACATACTCATTATAGGTTCAACCGAATTAGAACATGCTAGGCAGCCTTATTTCCAGTGCTTTTAATCAATCATTCATTAGTTATCAGAAGCAAGAAATATCTTATAGAAGATTCACCAATTGATTTATCTTTTTACAGCATTCATGGATTTATTGACTCTGGTTAGCAAACGTGTAATCTACCTGATTTAGACGATTGAGACAAATCTGTGGAGAACCACCCTCAGCTCGTGGAGTGAAATCCAACACACTAACACCACAATTGCTCTGAAGCAAAATTCTGAAATACTCTGTTCCTAATCCTGATTATATTGGGAAGAATTAAAGTAGGGACAGAAAGAAAAGTGCATTCTGGATGAGTATCTATATCTTCACATTTGAAGATAAATGACAAAAGAGAAAAAGAGATAGTACCAATTGCCGTGGCAACAAGCGCCTGATTAACAGCATTGTGAGCAACCACAAGAACAGAGCGACTTTCATGAGCTAGGATTTTACTCCAACAGCTTCTGGCTCGTGTCCACAACTCTCTAACTGGATAGTGGCCATCAATGTTGAAATTAGTGGCATCTACTTGCCATTGACGAAAAGCTGGACCAAATTTTTCTTTTCCCTCATGCTTTAGAAGACCCTAAAGTCCACAGTATACCAATAAAGTCAGATACAATCGTTACTTCGCTTTCTTGTGTGTCATAATAATTAATAATAATTATAAACTATTGCAATACTAACTTGCCTGAAATGAATAGAGGTCGATTTCTCGCAAGTCATTGTCCGTTAGAATCTCCTCCTCGCGATTGCCCCATATGATTTCAGCTGTTCTCTTTGATCGAATCAAGGGACTGAAAAAAAATATACTTAACTCCAGAAAGTAATTGCAAAAAGCCATATCGGGACTCAAACCTCATACTATAGCATGATTAAGTAATGATACTAATTGATAAACTCGTAAAGTCTTATGAGTCTCATATTTTTGCAAGTTTGACAATAAAACTTTGAAGTTCATGTCAGAAACTACCGTCCTTTTGCAGCACTCTTCGCCATCCATACTCACAGACACACAACTTAAAGTTTTATCAGTCTCCTACTTTTACAAGTTTGACATTAAAACTTTGAAGTTTCATGTCAGAAGTTAGTGTCCTTTCACAGCATTTTATACTCACAGACACTTATGCTATTACAATGTAAAGTATATAGCCTTTTCATAATTTTGAAGCTCAATTTGGCGTCGGGATTACTTAATATCATTAAAAAAAAAAACAGATTTGCTTATTAAAGCTAAACTAAACTACTTAATTGCACAGTAGTACAGTAAAATTTCCCAAACTAGCCAGTAAAATTTCCCAAACTAGCCATACTCTTAATGACTACAGCTCAAGTTCAAAAGCAAAAGCTAAAGTCAAATTCAGTTTCCAAAAACACTTCCAATCTTCACGACAGAAAATGACAACAGACCCAAACCTGGAGAAACAGACATCGAATGAGTCATCGATAAGCATCTGTCTGGAGGTCTCAGCCTGAGACTCGCCTTTCTTGGTCAAAACGGAGAAATCGGAGCTCCCTTGAATTCTCCCTTCCTCGTTCCACGTGCTCTGCCCATGCCTCACTAAAACCACTCGCTTCGCCGCCCGAATCCGAGGAAACGGAACTGCACCGTACAGTTCCGAGCTTAACTCTCTCGCAACCATTGATTTCGACGCCTTGGAACCTTCGACTTGTGGGATGCTTGACAAGGATAATCGGACGGCGAAAGGAGTTTGAATAAGGAAACGGTTGTGATGGACAAGAGAAGGCATAACCGAAAATGAGAGCATTTTTATTGTTTTAATTTTAATTTTCAGTTTACTCGGTTTGATTTTGTGTGCTTTTTGTGTTGTTCTGTTTCGCGCTAATTTGCTAAATTTTTATGATTTTGTTTTTCGTGGTTTGAATGGCTGCAAATTACCAGTGTTTCAATCGATCAGATACGGAGCGTGTGAAGAATGGATAACTGACACGTGGTAATGATTTTATGCAACTTTTAAGTATTATTATGGGATCGGGTAATATGTGACAATTTCCCACTATTTTTATCTCACAAATATGTTGTAATAAATTTGGTTTGTTCAACAATAAATTTTACCTGACCAAATATAAGTTAATTAATTATAAACTATCATATCATGTTTATAAAAAAATTAATAAAAAATATTTATCAATCTATCTTTATTTTATATAATATTATCTAAATACAATTTTTTGTGAAATTATAAAAGGATGTAGATTTCAATTTGATCAATTTAGGAACATTAAATAATAATTTTGTTCGATTTAGATACAAAACAAATATAAATTTCAATCTGTGCAATTTAAGAATATTAAATTATAACTTTTCTCAGTTTTGGGACACTTTTTATTAATTGCAGTTACATTTATCAGGAAACAAAGGCAAATCAATAATTGTACAAATTATAAGAAAAATAAAAATAATACAAAGTTTACTAAAATAATTTTATGCAATAAAACGCTAACATGTGTCTAAAAATTTTAAAAAATAATATAAATATGAGTAAAGAACATGTTCGACCCAAGGTTTAGCGAAATACAGTTCCCACCCCAAGTTTTATAAATTTCATATTCTCATCCTTAAATTAATAGAAATTATTTAATATAATGATTAAAAGGTGTAGCTATTTTACATTGCACTAAACATAAAATGAAAATTACTAAATAATTATTTTCCGCCCCTGGTTTTTTGTCTGAATTCATCACCCTCCACAACTTACCTCCACTTTTGCAGCCACCGAATTAGGCCGGTTTGGCTTGATTCTGACGCCGTTCATCACTCTCAATGCCATGTACAGCTTCCCCACCCTTTATTCACAAAAACCCCTCTCATCCTCACCCTTCACCATCTCCCTTATCACTCGTTGATCGCTGGCCATGACAGTTTATGTCGTGCAACTGTTTTTTGCCAATTTCCAGCCATTTTGAGCAACAATAACCCTCCTCAGCCCCCCTCCTACAAAACACCTAACCTTCCTGGCTACAGCAGCTCACCGTTTGTCGTCCACCACTCCCCCAAGGGTTTGTTCGTGTTTATTGGAATTGGATGTTGATTGAGGAGTTTATGATGCAATTGAAAATTTAGGTTTGTTTGGCTAATTAATTGGTGTGTTTGTGTGCTTGTTTTTGGCTAGAGAATCCACCCATTCACCACCATTTGCTCATCTTTTGTTGGTGCATATCAGGTGCTCAACGAATTGCCCTAGCCAACTTGCCCATCTCCTTTTGATTGTTGGGCGGTGATTTTCGACTTCGCAAACCTCCATCTTCGCAGCCATTCTCTGGTCGCTCTACTTATCAGAAATTCACCCAACCACCTCCATTCGACCCCCGCCCCCACCCCCCCCCCCCCCCCCCCCCCCCGGGGCAATTTCCCCTCTCTTCAAACACCCCCCCACATCCAGCTTCCCACACTTACCATTTGTCGTCTGTCGGCCTTTCTTCTGCACCCAGTGGGGGTGGTGGGTGGGCCAAAATCTGGAAAGGGTTTTGGGAATAGCCAAAATATGGGAGTTAAAAAACTAATTTTCTAATTTATTTTTCAAGGGTAGTTTAGTAATAACACTATCTATACTATGCTAGAAGAAATCACAAAGGATGTTAATTTAAGGGTGAGAATTTGAAATTTATGAAACCAAGGGTGGAAACTTGGATATCGCTAAACCTTGGGTGGGAACATGTCGTTTGCTGTATAAATATCTATAAAAAGTAAATCTATTTAGTACTTTATATAGAACAAAACATGGAAAACAGAAAACCTTATAAATAACTAAAAAAGTTGAAAACACACAAAACATAAATTGTTTTCAATGTTTATATTCTCTATTAGACCATAGTGTTTCATATTTATCATAAGAAACTATTGAAAGACACATTTTCGTTAATCTCATTTTCAAATAGTATTTTATAAAATGAAAATGAATGCATTTCAAAAATTGAAATACAAAATCAAACTTATTATTTTTATTCTCGCTCTTATTGTTTAAAACGAAAGTGTAAAAAAACAATAAATGAAAGCCACCTTAATCATTTTGAAATTGGAAATGATAGTATATTATACATAACTTATGTAGGGCCGTTTTGGTTCACTATTATTACCCTATCATATTCCACTATCCTATCCTAAAAATCTAAAAATGCATTTTCAAATTGTGTAATCTTTTAAAAATTATAATATGTCCCCAAAAAGCCGAAATTCTTGCAAACAAACCTTGGTTGTTGTTTCTTTTAAGCTTCGTCTGCATCTTCTTCTTCCTTGCCATTAACAGTTTCTTTTTCCTCCGCCATTAACATCTTCTCTGCCAAAGACCCGCCTTTTCTTCATCCTAACATTTCGTCCAGGTATGTGTATCTCCTCTTTGCATTTTAAATTACGATTTTCAAAATTTTAATGATGGATTAGGTTTTGGTTACGATTTTGATTTAGTTGTTTAGGTTGTTGGGTTGTGTTTGATGTAATGCAAGTTGAAAGGAGTAAATTTTGTTAAATATTTTCTTGCATTGTGGGTAGCTGGGGGTGGTAGCATCGATTGTAGGTGGAGATGATTAAAAACGTGTTCAGGATCTATTAGATCGCTTAAGCGATTTGGTATGTTTGGTATAATTTAGCAGATGGCAAATCGCTTAAGCGATCTGGTATATGGCAGAAGATCGCTTAAGCGATCTGCTATAAGTCTGGTATATGGCAGCAAATCGCTTAAGTGATCAGGTATATGGCATAGATCACTTAAGTGATCAGGTATATGGCATAAGATCGCTTAAGTAATCAAACTTATTTATACCAAGTTGCTTAAACGATATACTTGATCGTTTAAGCGATCTAGTAAGCGTTACGGTAGATCGCCTAAGCGATACACCACATCGTTTAAGCAACTTTGGAGATGCTTTTTAAAATCTGTCAACCCTTAATATATCGATTAATAATTTTTGTTTTCTTGCATTATAAGTACTTGGCTATTATTAGACATGGGACAAATGGTTTTGGGAGTTGAATATTTTGGTGAGTAGGTGGAGGAAGAAAGTTGCTGGAAGTGGATTGGGAAGAGCAAACAAGTTAAAGCAATTGATGTGAGTATAGAAGTTAATTTTGATGAGTTGATTGATAAAATCAATTAGAAGAGGTGGGTTGAGTTGCTACATAGTGATATAGTTGTGAAGTATGTTTTAAACAGAGCTCCTGCAAATTTTAAGATACCCCATGTTGTATTAATATCTGATGAAGATGTGAAGTTATTTGTGTTTGATGTGGGCGATAATGGTTCGAGGCCGATTTTAACGGTTTTGATTGTGGATAAAGCTTTAGAAGTTGGTTCAAGAGTAAGCGGTGATTTGGGTGGGGAGAATGCTGGTTTTAATTTTAACTATAAGGGTATTGATTTTTTTTGTTGAAAAATCAAGAGTAGGCAGATTTGGGTGGTGAGGAGGACACTATAGAACAGGTTGGTCATGTGGGACAGAATGAAAATGTGGACGAGGAGGACCCCATACCTATTCCCGCAAATGTAAAGATTCCTATAAATAAATATTATGCAGAAGATGTAATTTGTAAGGAAGAAAACACTATGGTCGTTTATACAAGTTCAAAGGCAGCAATTGCAGGTATTAGTGAGTCATCTCATATTTTTATTGATGGATCAAACATGCATGTAGGTTATTTATTTTACAGCAAGGAGGAAGCGGTGAGGAAGCTTAAACTTGTTGTCGTGAGAGGTAATTTTGAGTTTGTCACCAAAAAGTCTAATTCATTGATAGTGACGATTGCATTTCATGACCAAAAGTGCAAGTGGTGGGTTTATTATAGAAGGTTGACGGAGTCCGAAAAACTTATTGTTAGCACATATACCCGTGAGCACACATGTGGGTTGGGACATATTTCAGGTGAGCATCGATAAGCCTCCGTTGATGTTATTAGATAATTTATCAAAAGTCAGTTTGTTGAAGGGAAATGTCCATCTCCTAAGGACATTCAGAGACTTGTGTGCTTAGAGTTGGGATGCGATGGTAGTTACTGGAAATGTTGGAAAAGGAGACAACATGCATAAGATTTTGTGAAGGGCACGCTAGAGCATGAGTACACAATATTAAAAGCATACCATTATATGCTTGAGTTGACAAACTAATGCAGCAAGACGGCTTTGAAGTGTGACAAGAATATGAGGTTTAAATATTTTCTTGTTGCTTACGGTGCTGCTATAAGGGGTTTTGTAAACATGAGAAAGATGCTGGCTATTGATGGTTTTTTTTACGGGAAAGTATGGAGGTACATTATTGGTGGCCACTACACAAGACAACGAGAATTACACATATCCCGTTGCATGGTGTGTGGTTGACTCTGAGAATGACAAGTCGTGGAATTGGTTTTTCCAACAATTACTTATGATAGTGCCTGACAATGACAAGTTGTGTATAATATCTGACAGACACAACTTTATAAAGAAGGGGATTGCCACTATTTACCCTCAAGCACATCACGGATTCTGTATAAGGCACCTTGGCGAAAACATAAAACAAAAGTTTAAGTGTGCTGGTCTCTTTCAAACATACTACATGACAACAAAAGCTTATCGAGTTGATGAGTTTGAGGAGCATTTTCGGCAAATCTGAATCAAAGATGATAGAATTGCTAAGTATCTTAAGCATGGTGTTGGTTTTGAGCGATAAACTAGAGCTTACTTTCTTGGAAGAAGGTTCGATGTTATGACCACGAATATAACTGAGTTCATAAATTCAAAGTTGTTAATAGAAAGAGAGTTTCCAATTGTCGCCCTTTTTTATGCAATCCAGAGGACATTGTCACGGTGGTTCCATGAGCGTTGTACGAAGTCAGATAATTTTACTACAACTCTTGTTTCGTCAGCTAAAAAATTATTGTGGAACATATGGAACTGTCAAATACACTATTTGCCTATCCTCTCAATGCTCAAGAGTTCACTGTGCGCCGCTATGGTCCGGATGCCCTAGTTAACCTTCTTAGTAAAACTTGCAGCTATAAAGTGCTTGACATTTAACGTTTACCTTGTCCTCATGCACTAGCAACATCGAAACACCAACGAAAGCCAGATTTTGGTTCAAGAATTTACATGGAACTTTGGTCTCCTCTCTATATGGCAAACCACTACATGTTGGCTTATTCAGAAACAATATATCAAGTTCCTTCGGAAGAGCAATGGGTGATGCCGCTAGAGTTGGTTGACATTATCATCCATCCGCCATTCAAAAAGATAGAAAATGGGAGAAAAAGAGTTAAGCGTATTCCATCAGCTTGTGAGGTTCCCCAAAGGATGAATAAGTGCTCAATTTGCAAGCAACCCGGCCACAAGAGAATCAGTTGCTAGAATCAATCACATGCAGATCTAGAAAATTAGGTTCAAATTGATTAGAAGCGAGAAAGCAAGCAACCTACTGTAAGATCTGTAGATAAGATCAGATCGCTTAAGCGACAGAAGATCACTTAAGCGATCAGCTGTTATCTGCATATATGAACAACAGATCATTTAAGCGATTTGCTCTTATGTGCAGATCTGATCAACAGATTGCTTAAGCAACCGAAGATCGCTTAAGTGATCTGATGAAGTTATTATGTTTCTCTTTTGTGATGCATTAAACTAATTTTATGTCCTTGTATTTCCAGCAAGGTCATCAAGAAGAATAATGAAATCGAGAGAGTTGCCAAGGTCAATCATTGAAGACTTGTTGTTTTCAACTTTTGATGTTTTAAATTTAATTGTTATCTTAAATAAATCATCCTTCATATCGTATTAAATCAAATTAATTATTTTTCATTTTCATCCATTTTAAAAAGGATTTAAGTAAGTAAAATTTCATATATTACCTTTATACGACACTGATTGCTGCCCAAATAAGTAAGACTGACAAAATAAATATTATCAACATAATTGTCGTGTCAAGTCAATCAATCAATCAATTTACTAAATTAGTCACGAGTGTCATACGTTAGTAGAAACGTACCTCATTTCACAAATATGGATGGTTATGATTGAATATAGAGCTGACCTATAATACAAAATATAATTTCTCACTCAAACATGCTCAATATCAAAAGATCGAGGAGATAAGAAGCAAAATGGCCATGGTCGCTTAAGCGATCATAAATCGCTTAAGCGACCAAGGCTAAAAGTGAAGAATCGCTTAAGTGATCTTGATTCTACCTTGGATTTGATCGCTTAAGCGATCTAACATCGCTTAAGTGACCAAGGGTAAAAGTGAAGAATCGCTTAAGCGAAATCTTAAATCACTTAAGTGATCGTGCACCTGGGGTGACTTGATTTTGCCTTGGACTTGATTGTTTAAGTGATCAAGGCTAAAAGTAAAGAATTGTTTAAGTGATCTTGATTCTGTCGTGGACTTGATCGCTTGAGCGACCAAGGGTAAAAGTGAAGAATCGCTTAAGCGAGACTTTAAATCGCTTAAGCGATCTTGCACCTGGGGTGACTTGATTTTGCCTTAGACTTGATCGCTTAAATGACCAAGGGTAAAAGTGAAGAATCGCTTAAGTGATCTTGATTTTGGCTTGTAGGTGATCGCTTAAGCGACTAAGGCTAAATATATTGGATCGCTTAATTGAGACATGAAATCACTTAAGTGATCCAGTATATTCAGATGATCTTTTTTCCGCCTTTAACAAGATCGCTTAAGCGATAACATATATCGCTTAAGCAACCAAGACTAAATATGCTAGATCGCTTAAGCGAAATCATACATCACTTAAGCGATCAAGGCTAATTTACTTTAGTACTTTAAAAACATTAAAATTTGTATTATATAGAATCATTCTATACTTTAATATTTCTTTTTCATGTTTATCTACACACGTAAAAAAAATTAGTTTAATTAAAATATAATTAAAAAAAATTGATTAAGTGATATAAATAATCAAATCAATTGACACAAGACAGATCATGGTCTACTGAACTAATCGTACAGTCAAAACTCAAGCTTATTTCAATCTAGTGCCCCACATCGTACAAAATCTGACTGCATTTTGGTTAGTAAAAAGAGCACAATAATCATTCTCAAATACACCATCTATATTTGTAAAATGAGGTATGTTTCTACTAACATGTCACACTAGTGCGTTATGACTTTCATCCATATATCATACGGTTGTAAATAATCTTCTTACATGGCCTTAATATGTGTTGATGGAATTAGGTTGCAAATAATCCTTCTTAATTGGCCTTAATATGTGTTAATAACCGATGTCGCTTAATATTAACGTTAATAATCATGTGATGTTGTGAACATCCAAAATTCACATTAAAGTCACTTAATATGGGGTTGACAACCTATTCCAAAAAAAAAAAAAAAAAAAAGGGATTGCTCAAGCGATCTAGTGTTTATAAGCCTTCATCGCTTAAGCGATAAAATAAATCGCTTAAGCGATCTTGTCAAAGGCAGAATAAAGATCATCTAAATATACTGGATCACTTAAGCGATTTCAGGTCTCGCTTAAGCGATCCAACATATTTAGCCTTAGTTGTAATGAACAGTCGCTTAAGCGATCAAGTCCAAGGCAGAATTAAGATCACCCGAAGCCATGATCGCTTAAGCAATTTAGTATCTCGCTTAAGCGATTCTTCACTTTTACCCTTGGTCGCTTAAGCGATTCAAGATCACTTAAGTGATCAAGTGCAAGGCACAATCAAGATCATCCCAAATGCGCGATCGCTTAAGCAATTTATGTATCGCTTAAACGATTCTTCACTTTTACTCTTGGTCGCTTAAGCGATCAAGTGGAAGGAAGAATCAAGATCATCCTAGATGCACGATCGCTTAAGCGATTTAAGTATTGCTTAAGCGATTCTTCACTTTTAGCCTTGGTCACTCAAACGAGACCTGAAATCGCTTAAGCGATCAAGTCCAAGGCAGAATCAAGATCATTCAAGGTGCACGATCGCTTAAGCGATTCTTCTCTTTTAGCCTTGGTCGCTTAAGCGATCAAGTCCAAGGCAGAATTAAGATCATCCCAGGTGCACGATCGCTTAAGTGATTTAAGTATCGCTTAAGCGATTCTTCACTTTTAGCCTTGATTGCTTAAGCGATCAAGGCTAAGGTAGAATAAAGATCATCCCAAGTGCACAATCACTTAAGCAATTCTTCACTTTAAGCCTTGGTCGCTTAAGCAATCAAGTTTAAGGCAGAATCTGGATCATCCCAATTGTACGATCGCTTAAGCGATTTAAGGTCTCGCTTAAGCGATCATGTATAGAAAACCCTTGATCGCTTAAGCAATATATGTGGTCGCTTAAGCGATCATGGGCAACACATATTATTTCCAGCTTTTCTCCTCAATTTTGACAAACTAAAATCACCAACACATATTAATTCCATCTTTTCTCTTGAATTTGACAACCTAATTGCATCAACACATTAATGCCATTTAACAAGAATACTAAATAAAGTCAAAGTCAACAGAGGGAAAGAAATACTGAATTGCTTTTGTATAAATTAGAAATGTGTCAATTACATTAAATTACAACATTATAAACAACAAATAAATGTCTTATATACACCCAAAATAAAAGCAACGCCGGCAGCCTCCATCCTCCCCCTTCATCATTCTCTTCAGCCACTTCTCCATCCTCCAAAATTATCTAGCACACCTTCAGCATCAGCATTAGCAGTAGCCTTT
Organism: Pistacia vera; assembly: GCF_008641045.1. Lineage (NCBI taxonomy): Eukaryota > Viridiplantae > Streptophyta > Magnoliopsida > Sapindales > Anacardiaceae > Pistacia > Pistacia vera. The sequence goes on from NW_022196009.1 coordinate 1,721,165, forward strand.
TCGTCTTCTTGTACAACACCTCTTCCAATATTATCCAGCCTTGGCCTTGGCCACAAAGCATATATAACACCACAACCCAAGTATCAACAGCCTGACGCCTAATAACACCAGCTAATCCAATTCAAGACAATCCAATTATTCAAGATAACCCAATAAGAAATGCATTTCACATAAACTACAAAACTCTAAGTCCAACTTCCATGCCTTTTGATGACAACATCAACAATGACTTAGATTGGGTTCTGGTCAGTCAAAAGGGATCTATATGCCTATGGAAGCACTCAACAGCTAAGCGCTCCCTAAAGTTGCTCATTGTTTTGTCATTAAACCTGTCCATTGGGGTGTTGGTCATGTCAAACTCAATAAATTTTAGTGCATATGCCCTACAATCAGCACTACAATAGGAGAAAGACATTAACACTAGAATCAGCTTATAGAACAATTGTATTATGTAAGTTTTATACGAAATTTATCTTGAGTCATTTATCGGGATGAGAAAGCGCTTGAGTGGTCACTTTCCCATCAGTAGTTCATCACCCAAGTGCTAAAACATCCCGCTATCGTGCAACAACTGCGGGAACAATATACACAGCGACTGCAACTCCGTCTCCAATTGCCTCTCTCGATAAATACTCGAGTTACAATCAAGGATCTGCAATAAGCCCTCATCTAGTAGCCAAATGACGGTTATCCAATGCATATCCTTGATTAAATCAAAAATCATCAAAGACACCGTCGAAGTCATTTGTGGCCATTCTTTTCCACCATTGGCTTTTTTCATTAACGTGTCATATGTAGTTACTAGGCTTTGGCCAAAGGCCACATCAGTGATGGCATAGTGCGGATACAAAATATCACTATTACTACTCTGTCGTAGCCTCATAAGTGTCAATACCTCATCAATGTGATGCAACAAATAAAAACAACATGATAAGTATACAATACCTCATGGAAAACATAAGCAAAAATAAGGTAAAATAACTCACCGAGTCGTCGAGCCACCTGCCCATTATCAACATCTTTTCAAACCACTCCCGGGGATAATCTCTGGTCTTGCACTTCACACACCTATCACTTCCATAATCATTGTAACAGGCATAGAAGAGTTTTTTCTTTTCCTCATCTTTTGGCTTATACAAATCGACATTTAACTCATTTGTTTTCACTTGCCCACTTCATCCGCCTTCCTCCTCACCCACCTCCATTTTCACTTCCCCACTTCTTTCGCGTCTCGCCTTACCCTCCTCCATTTTTGTTTCTCCCCTTTCACGGATTTCCTCATTTTTTTTCTTCGTTTTCCTCTTCTTTCCATACGATACTGCTGTGTAAGGAGATTTTACATGCTTACTCTTTCGGCTCTTTCTTTTATGCTCAGGTTGCACTTCAATCACTTTCAATATCCCACCAACTTCCTCCTCCATCTTACCAACTTTCTCCGCCACCCTATCAACTTTCTCCTCCACTCTTTTTATTCGCTCTTCCATCTTTTCAAACCTCTCATAAATGGCTATTGTAAAACTATCAAGTAGACCATTTATGAGGTCAACCACCTCATTCTCCCGACCCCAACACCTTGGTAAATCGGTGCTTGTTGTATCGATTTGCCAATTGGGTGGAGGCGTACGAACTTGTCTATCCTCCTCCCTCTTGCCAATTGAAGCTTCATCCTCCTCGACCTCAAACACATTCTCAAGCAGTGGCCCTGCAGCTGCACTTACAAGCGTGACCCCTTCTAGATCCCGCATTAGACAATCTATCCCTTCATCTGCTACATTGTCCAGTGCTCTGAATGATGTAACATACTCCTCTCCCGCTTCACCCCTAGTAGGGGTAAGGAATGGACGGACGACTCCCTGCAATAAGAAAAAAAATCAATCAAATTTAAGCCACATTTAAAAGCAAGTGCATATTCAAAAGATTAATCCTTTAATCTTACCCAAGCCGTTTGAATTTCTATTTCTATTTTGTCGTAATCCTAATGGCACACTTTTCGGTGTGCCACCACAACATCCTAGGAAATTGCAGTCGCTTACCTGAAGTCTTCTTCCCCCCTCCCCTTAGCCAGGATAGGTATGGCCTCATACATCCAAGCCTACATTGTAAAAAAAAGTTCATATCATAATTAAAACACATATAATACAAAAAATATAACAAAAAACTATTAATATTTATCTGCATTGCCCATGGGAAGCCAAACAAATTGTACGTGCTTGGTCCATCCTTCTTAACAGCTTGGCGATGCTTTGTCGCCATGTCTTTTCCACGCAGGGACTCAATGGTTAGCTGAAATGATAACCGTCCCCATGGATAAGCATTAAAGAAGTCCATATTGCTTACAAACTTCACCCAATCCATATTAACGACTTTTGTTGAGTCAGAAGCCATTAGGATCGAATGCCCGAACCATACCAGGCACATCTTGAACTTCTCTGATGAGGCATACCCATCTTCTCCTAACCTCTCCTCTAAATCGCGTCTTGTAATGGATGTCTTCCCCCCCAAAACCTTTTTAGCCAAGTTATCGGTTGCCCTACTCTTTATTATTCTCTCTTGCTCTTCCGTATCTAGAAATGCCCCACATCTTAAGCCTATCATCAGGGCATATTCCATCATCCCAAAACGTAGTGGCTTCCTATCCACTATGAACCACATTTCATTTTTTTTTTGGCTTTTAACTGAGTGCAACAACATATAATGCACTCCCTACTCCTAAAACGCCTTCTTCCAATTTTCTCTAATGTCCGCAAAATGACCGAAACAACTATCTTTGAATCAGTCCATACCCTTCCTTTATTCCTCTAAAATCTCCTTTGTTCTCATAAAAACTTACCAACTCAACCTAACTGTCACCCTTATGGGGAAGTATAGTACATTATCGCTTACAACCTCTAACCCATAATCTTTATAATTTATGCTTCGAAAAATCTGCACAATCGATATAAACTAAATATCAGCAACAAAAGAAACCAAAACAACCAATAGGTTGCCAATTTGGGGAATATGGGCTTCGAGGACATCGGGAAGTGCGTTTTTTTGGCTTCGAAAGGACCAAAGAAGCCAATGCAAGCCTTACAGAGGCTGTTGTGGGAGGTTCCATGACTGGAGATGGCTGAGGATGGCAAGAGGTGGCAGAATAAGGGGGTTAGAGGGTTGCCCTACATATTGCAGGGCAACCCTCCAGCCCCCCTATTCCGCCACATCCTGTTATCCCCAGCCCTCCAACCTCCCACAAACAACCTCCCTACGGCCTCTCTTGTCTTCTACCATCCTCTAGAACCCAAACAAAGCCACTCCCCCGATGCCTGCCAATTGCTTAACAAAACGCCACAACCACCTAACTATCAAAACCAACTACATATCCCCCAAATTCGCACAAACCAATCAATTTTTTCATCAAATTCAAAACCACCAGTAAAAAACGTACATTTTCTTCACCGATGTCCTCATTCTCACTCGCTTCCTCCTCTTTAGAACCATTTTCTGATTCTCCTCTTTGTTCTTATGCCGCTGTTGTCTCCTCTGCCTCTGGACCACCTTCACTCATCAGATGATCCACCGGAATGTCTTCTTCGACAACCTTTGAACAGTGGTCGCCGCTGGAGTCTAGGATTTGGAATAAGGTTGAGTTTTTCTCATTTTTGTGAATATCAACCATGATTTTGTGTAACGAAACGTTAGAATCAAATATTGGTTGGAAATAAGGAACTTTTATAGCCGAAAATCTCAGAGAAATGGAAGGTGTTTCATTGGTTGTTTTTTTGGGTATACTGCTTAATTGAGCGATTTTGAAGGGAGGGGGTCTTTTTTAATTTTCAAAATTTAAACAAATTTCTATTAATTATACTATTACCCATATACGTTTCAATCTTTTCACTCTAACCTCTTTTTGCATGTTCAGTTACAATTAAGTGTGTCACGTCAAATTTTTAAATTTTTTAGGAAAAAAAAAAAAGCCTCGATTTTCAGGGTTATTATTTTAAGTCCAGACTTGGGATGTCTGGGGAATTCAATTTCCTTCTCAGATACAAAACTGTCGAAATCGTTTGTATTTGTGAAATTTTAAGAGAAATATGTGGTGTTCAATTGCATCTGTAATGCGCCTGAATTCAGATTAGAGTAAGAATCGAGAGAGAAATACAAAGAGAGCAACTTGTGATTGTTGCAATTTTGGCTTTAAATTCAGAATCGAAATGTGGAGGAGCTCTACAATGCAACGTGACTAATAGATCATATAGAGGCGAGGATGCTTTGCGATTAGGGTTTTTTATGCTTTTTAATTTGGTAATATAGTGGTTCAATTACTGGTGAAGATTGAAGAAGGTAAAATCTATAGAGTATAGTTGGTGGAGATGGGTTGGGGATGGGCGATTTACGAAGGAGCGGTGGTGGTGGGATCTTTGTGCCTACTGGGATGGGCTGGACTTTGGTTCTTGAACATTAGACTTTACAAAGAGTATGAAGAGAAGAGAGCTTTGGTTCAGATCATTTTCAGTGTCGTTTTTGCATTCTCTTGCAATCTACTACAGCTCGTTCTCTTCGAGATCATCCCTATTCTTTCCAAAGAGTAACCACCAACTCTAACTGTTCTTTTATTTGTTATTTTCCTTTCAATTACATTATTTTATCGATATGAGTTAGTTGGATTTTGTTTTGGCTCTAGGGCAAGGGTGATCAACTGGAAGGTCGATTTATTTTGTTTGATATTGCTTCTGGTTTTCATGCTGCCTTACTATCATTGTTACTTGATGCTTTGCAACAGCGGTATGTCCCCTTCCAATTTTCTGTTAAAACATTTGTGCTTGTCATTTATGTTGTATGGTTAAACTAAGTGATATTTTACATTTGCTAGTAAGTTGGACCTGTCTCGTCGGTTAGTGTCACGAATGGAAACAGATTACTTGGGATGAGAATTTGGGGTATCTATTTGGAATGGGTAGCATTGCTTAACTGCTGGCTGAGATCTCTTCAAATTGATAATATTTGTGTAAATTCTTTGCTTGAGTGTCCATATGAAATTACAGCTAAATTGTCAGAGAAATCCTTGTAACTCTATTTAGGAATCATAACTATGATGCTGGACCATGTGATATTTTGTAAATAGTGAGGAATATCCAAAAACCTGTAGACATAAAGAAATATAAGAACTATAATTTTTTTCCATGTTCAAAATAAAATCTGTGTTTTGGATTTATTATATATAGAGTTGCATAGTGCCTGTCTTCTTTTGCTTTATGTATTTGATCTCAATAATGCTACTGTATATGATATAATGCAGTTATATATTTTTCAAATTTTTTGGTAATGGGGGGAAGGGAATAAAGATATGAAATTACTCTATTTTAGTCGGATATCTAGAAGCTGAGATATTATATAAGGCCTCATTTTTTGGACCAGAGCATATGATAAGAACTTGAGGCTGTTTCTCTTTCTTTTCTGTTTTCTTGTTGAAATTTGATTCACTTCAGGCGTAAGGAAGGAGCGGGCTGCACTGGGAGCCATCTTGTTTTTGCTGGCATTTCTTTATGCTTTTTGGCGCATGGGCATTCACTTCCCTATGCCATCACCTGATAAAGGTTTTTGATATATTTATATACTTCTGTTCAGATCATTGCTGCTCTCTCTTTTCGTGTGCCCTCATACCTTCTTAATTTTTTTATCATTTTTTGTTCATTAAATTTGCATTTCATGCTCCCCCTTTTCGCTTTATTATTATTATAATAATTACTACTACTACTATGCAATAAGAAAGAAGTGAAACGCACAAGCTGTTGCAGCTTGAAAGAAAATGAAATAAAGCTGATTCAATAAAAATGCAAAATATGCGATTTATGATTAAAACTTTACATGGACAATGCAATTACTAGTATTAAATACCATTGAGATTGAATTAGTGAGGGAAGGGAAGTTAGCAAATTTAATTCAGTTTTGAGGATTTTGTAACTACTCCAAATTTGAAGGGATTAGACACAGAAATTCATGGAGTGGAGGGTTATAAGTGCAAAAGGAAATAACTATTATGCCAAAGCTAGAGCGCTTTTTTTTTTTCCTTTTTTTGGGGGTGGATGGGGCTATCTAGTGCAGTGGTATGCGGCAAATTAGTACTAAGTTGTCCTTATTTATTTGATTTCTTATTTGTTATTTTATCTTAGAGATTAGTTTTTTTGACTCAAGGTCTGCTAAAATTCAGGAAAAGACTAGCAAATCTGTACGTTGGAGGCTTTTGACAATTTTAGGAAACTTTGAGGGAGGTTTTTGATGATAATTTTAGGAAGCTTATGATGATTTTTATAATTTCAAGGGGATGAATCTTGGATCTTTGGGTCTACCAATATTAGCAAAATGTCAAGGAATATCAATGGAATTTGCCTTCATTATTTGTTATGAGTTTAGGATTGCGATTTGGTCAGATTTTAGATAGTTTAGGGTTTAGGGTCAAGTGACACATAGTTGAATTACAAGTTTTTCTTGTAGCTGCCTAACCTCCATTAGGAGTAAACAGATATTTAAGTTAAATCAAATAGTTGGTTTAATTGTTGTCTCTTCAAGTTATTGCATCGTGAACCATAGCTTCTGTGCCAAAGAAGAGTATATGTTTCTTTCCATGGTGTATGTCCTTTTTCCATGCAAATTTCTTTTTTCCTCTTTTTTGTCACTTGTAACATTTGAACTGCGATTTTGTTCAAGTGTCTCAAAATGTGTTTTAGGTCCTCATGATTTTACTTCTCAGGTTTCTTCACCATGCCTCAGTTGGTTAGTAGAATTGGGGTCATTGGCGTGACTGTCATGGCTGTCCTATCTGGTTTTGGAGCTGTAAATTTGCCCTACAGTTATTTGTCACTTTTCATCAGGTAATGGCGTAATGTTATTTCTTTAAAGTTTATAAGTTTTCATGTATTATTTTTCATTTGACTCTATCTGTGGTTTCATGATTGATGGTAAAAGACTTTGCTTGATCATTAATTGTTAGTTGTGCCTTTGTGCCTGTTTGATCAGTATGCATGATGCATATAAACTTTTAGCATCATAAGTCCCTTTGAATGAATGTAGAAAGCTGGCATTCAGATTATGTTATGAAATGCTGAGTCGGTACTCTGTAGAGAATCTGTTCACACTATCAATAAGGGGATGGTATGTTACATGTTACAAGTAAATTTCAGAAACTACCTGAGTTTTAGGGTTTAGGGTGGTTGTGCATAGATTGTGGAGGTTATGGATTTAATCAGGCACTAATGTTGGAGGGCAGATTTAGGATGTACATTTTTTATTCTGAATTTCTGGTGGCTTTGGATCTATTTTTTTATCATGAACTTTTTGGTGGTGAATTAGATTCAATTGAGGTGTTTGCAATGTGTTGATAGTTTCTGATTTTGTGGTAGTGGCGTTGAAATGGCTATGTTTTTGTCTGTGTTAATGGTGGCTGGAATGGTCGTGATCATGGTGGCTGTATTTTATGTATTGTGATTGGATTGAGATCAAGAATTACCTTGCTACCCCTGAACCATTAGTTCAAATTGAACGGATTTAGAGAAAAGGGTGGTTTGTGCATATTTTCTAATTAGTTCGGGGGTGGTGTGTGATGAAAAGTCCCAAACCTAGCGCACATCTGTCAATTTTGTAAACCCCAGGGGTAATTTTTGAACTTTACTACATGTTTCTGCTTAATTTGTATTTTCTTTGCCAAATTTGCATTCAGTTGCTTACTTTCTTTGTCTTCTTTTTTCTATTGTTACTGAAGCAAGCTTATCCATTTTCAAGAGAAAAATCTTCAAATATTTTGCATTAAATTACTCAGAGAAAGATTAACTTGTAGAGGTGGAATTTATAATTTGATGTATTTACTATTCTGTTATGATTTTAAGAATGCAGTGTATGGTTAATTATTCAAAATTTGTGTTTGCTTTTCAGTTCTTTTTATTTATTTTAATCTCCTAACATTTTAACATTTAAACTTGGTAGAGAGATTGATGAAGCAGAAATCAAGGCCTTGGAAAGACAACTGATGCAATCAATTGAGACTTGTATTTCCAAAAAAAAGAAAATTATTCTTTGTCAAATGGAGATGGAACGGATTCAAGGATCTGAAGAGGTATTATTATCTTGTATGATCTACTATTCTGTTGTTTTCTAACTCAAACTGCTCTACTTCTTAATTGTCATTTGGAGTCTTTATTGTGTTGGAGGTTGTTACTTTTTATTATTTAGGTTTGTTTGTTTGAGTAATGTGGTTGAGCATTTGAAGTCTACTGAAATTTTTCTCAAACCTGAAAAATGGGACGAGCAACTAAATGTAGTAATTTCAAGATCAAAGAACGCATATGATGGCAAGTGGAAGGGAAATTTTTACTAATCTCGCATGAGGTTTGCCGTAATTATAGGCACATATACTTTTTATGTGAAAATAGGTAGAAACCTGCTTAGAAGTTCAAGAAATAGTTGTAATTTTCTTTGAAAATTTTCAAAGATTTCCTTGAATATTTCATGAATTTTACTAGAAACCTCAATTTTCACTGCCTATTTTCTAAACCAGTTTATTTTGCTTTAATTAGACTAAATTTTTCAGCTCCAGAACAGTGAAAACATGACATATATAATATATGAATATGAGTAAGACGACAGATATGCACCGGCAAGAATTTTTCTAATAAGCTGTTTTGAATAGTTGCTATCCTTTTCATTCACTAAATAAAAGGATAAACTATAAAATAAAAATAAAATGATACACGTGGGTACCTACATGGCCAAAGGCTATTGTTTCCCGCCTCCAACATATTGTAGGTTCGACGGAGGCTCCAATTTTGAATTTGGGTTCACAAAGCGAGATTAGGGGATTTATGGATTATCAAGAAAAAAAAAAAGTAACATTTACTTTCTTAATGATATCCATTCTTATTCATTTTTTATAGAAGATTGATTTTCTTCATACATAAATGAAAAATGGAGTATTGAGTGTTCTTACACTTATTTTACTAATGGTTCCTTTTTATTATAACTAACTTCACTATAATTGATCTATATTTTTTGTGATAATTTCACAAACTATCTCAGAGGTTAGCCCAAATTCCAGGCAGATAAACAATTTTGAACTTTTAATCTCTAAACACTCCTCTATAACTATAATTTTGTTATTTTTTAACATTTTATTTATAATTATATCTGTGAGGGTGTTTTGTGACTAAAAACTCTTTAAGTTGTCCATGTGCTTAACAATTATTCATTATTCTTTTTTGACACAAATGGAAAAACAAAAGTTAGAAGCATAAAAACATTTTTAGTGTGGCAGATTACACTTAGATTTACTTATTAAAATTGTTAGTCATGGTCCTAAATGGCAGATTATATGTCACAACTTCATATTTACTCCAAAACACATTCATTTTTATCCCACGTTAAAACCCAAAACTTTTGTATGATATCCAAGAACATGAAGCCAACTGGAGGATGTTATTTGGATTCATTACAGAGTGGGAAATTCATTGCATGGGGCAGTGACTAGAAGAGGTAAGAGGGGAGAATGAGTTAAGAGCATGAGGTTATTTCAAACTTTTTGAGTTTCAGCTGAGATTTATTTTGAAGTATAGATATAATTTAGAATTCATATTTTTATAAATTGTTAAATTATCTAAATACATTTTTGAGATTTCCATTGTAAAATTGATGAATGCTTCCTCTGTTTTTCAATTCAGTCTCATGGCAATATATATCAGATGCATTTTGCTACTGTTTTGAATCTAAAGCTGAACACAACTGAAATACAGTGCAAAATGGCACCTAAGTTACGAGCTCATGCTGTGATCATTTTGCTTTAGTGTTTAGTATTTGGTATAAATTCTTAAATTTTCTTAAAGCAACACCCAAATATAATTATGTTATGTTTACTTCTTAAATTATTTTATGTTTAAATATACTTTGCAATTTGTTATGATTAATATGTGCTGATTGAAAGTTATGTTTTTCAGAATTTAAAGGCTAGATCATTTTTTAAGCGGATAGTTGGCACGGTTGTACGATCTGTTCAAGATGACCAAAAGGAGCAAGGTTTATTTTTTTATTTCCTTGCACTTTTGATCTGTTCTTCTTTTTGTTAATGATTGGTTCATTTTTTAAGTAGACGGTTTACTTTTTTGAGGACGCTCAATGGTTGTTTTATTTTGTTGTTGTGGCATTTGTTCTATTTATTTGTTTATTTTTGCTGCAGGCAAATCAGCCTTTGTTGCTTTTTCTCCAATTTAGACTCATCATTGTCTCCTGTGAATATTAAATTGCAAAATTATCTGTGCTTAAAAGTTGTCTGTGAATTATGTTAAAGGAGCATATGTAGAATGAGAAAACCAGTTATAAAAGTAAAACCAAATAAGTTCACAATCTTTTGGAAGTCTACTAGTTATATTTCTGAAACATGATTTACAAGAATAATATAAGGTTTGTCTCTTTTTTTGAGCTCCTTAACTACTGGTACCAACCATCCTATTTGTCTTTCTGGTTACTGATCACTGCAAAGCAAATCATGAAACTTTTTACTAACTTTGCTGCTTGGGACGACCATGCTATCTCTGAACTTTAACTATAATTGACTTGTTCCCTCTGACATTCTGTTTCACAGCCATTTGAGTAAACCGCCTATGCTGATGTACTAAGTATGACATCTCCATTTTTTACAGATTCCAGGATTCTGTCCCTCATCATTTGGGATTTCCCACCATTCTATGAGTTCCTTTTGTTTGGCTTAACAATCAAGATATAATAAGAAATGTGGGTGTGTGTGTGTTTTTCATTAATTTTTTTTGCCAAGTGGTTTCAGAAAAAAGAGTTAATTGAAAAAAAACACATTGAAGAAAACTTTTTGGAAATTCGATAAATCAGAATTCCATTTTTTAATCAATATTCTGGTTAGTGATTTGTTTCTTTCAATTGCTGTGCTGTTTTTTATGTGAATCAATACCATGATGGTTTTGTCTTTGTGCTTGTTTGAAATTACTTATTTTATGGCATATCAAAAGGTTGATTATTTTATTTTTAATGCTTCATATGTTGATTGTATGGATGCTATCTCAGATGATTGGAAGTTTAAGATTTCATTATCAAGATTTAAATGTTTGTTCTTTGAAGGTCCATTGCTTTATTCATATTTTAGTCTTTTCATCCCTCAAATGATGTTGCTAAATATTTTATTTATTTATTTTCTGTTTGTTAAGATGTTAAAAACATGGAAGCCGAGGTGCAAGCTTTAGAGGAGCTATCAAAGCAGTTATTTCTTGAAATCTATGAGCTTCGCCAAGCTAAGGTTCTTTCTTACTTATATATTTTTTCTTTGCAAATTAATCTCTGTGACTTCTTTCAGATCTATTATTATTTTTGCAATTTATTGGCCCTTTGGATCTGTTGTTGCTACTTTTTTTTCTCATTAGCTGAAATATCTTTTTCTTTGTGTTGTAAAATTATTATGGCATGGTATGGTTTTGTTGAGTGGTTTGATATTTTGTGGGATATTGTAAATTGATATGCCATAGGCTAATTTTTTCATTTACAATCTGAGATAAGAATCATGAACAGAGGTTTAAATTATTAGTAAACTCACATGTTGTCTGGAGTGGTAAATAATATTTTCTTCCCAACAAAGAATTTGATGGTGTCTCGACCATGTCCCTATGTTGACTCTTATCTCTGAAAAAGCTAGATCTGTGTGAGACATTCATCATCCTTTCTCCTGTTATCTTATTTACAAAATTGCATGGATAAATTTTTGAGCACGTACAAGTTTGCTTTACCAGTGAAAGATCCAATCTCTTCTTTCAGAAAAATATAAAGTTGTTTGAAGTGCTAGTAACCTTGTATCTCTTTATTTCTACTTGCTGTCAGGTCAGCTAGTGTTCCTCATTTTTTAGTCTACATGTATCTGACCTCCTCTAGGAGGGTGATTTCTTCTTGCTAGGGGCTTCCAAACATAGAGAAAGCCTGATGTTCTAAATAACAGTTTTTTTTTTTTTTAATGATTAAAGGAATTCCAAAATAATAGGTACAAGATATCTGATTGTCAATCTGAATGCGCTTCTTAGTCATTATATGTTTATTCTGAATTTGTCTTCTCAGTGATAGCATCTATTGAACAGACCTGTATTATCTGTGATTATACTATCTTGGTGTCATTTTACTACCTTGGTGGTCCTTTGATAGGCCACCCGTTAATAAGAATTATATCAGGCAAGGAAGGAGGACTTTGGGTGTGAATGAGGGCAGTGGAAATTAGTTAGGCTATTGTACACGTGTCCTAGATTGATTGGAAATTTGTGGGAGAATCAATTGTGAATATAAGGGGGGAGCTTAACTTGTGAAGGACAGTATTTTGCTTAAGGAATTATCAGTGGGAGGCCGCTAGCTTCTAAACTGCTAGCACTCTGTTTTCCTTTATTATCCTATTGCTTTCATATTGCTGTACTGTTTTACTTTAAATTCAATACAAATATTTGGATTGTTCTTGTTAATCTTGAATTGATGAACTGCTTGTTTGGGTGAATTTGCTGACTGGAATTGTTTCATTGAGTGAGGTCTTTATCATCCTTACAGCGTTGTTTATATCAACATCTTTATACTGTGCATGTTGACCAGTCTAGCATATTCATCCAATTCATTGCATTTTTTATTTTTATTTTCTGTGTACGACTATTATTATTGCTATTTTATTGTTTTGGGTATTCTTTTGCAGTATTTTTCTTTTAAATATACTTCATATGGAATTGCAGTCCTCAGTCTTGGTCTTATTTTGCAGGAGGCTGCTGCTTATTCTCGAACCTGGAGAGGTCACATGCAGAATCTTCTTGGCTATGCGTTATCTATCTATTGTGTTTATAAAATGATTAAGGTATGACCAGATTTATTTTTATTTGTTTGTGAAGATTAAGGTTTTCTTTCTCTGTTAGCTTTGTAGCACAACTCATGGTAGTGGATGGACTAAGGTCTTTTAAATGATGTTCCTTTCTTATTTAATTTGATGTATGAAAAGTAGGATCTCTGATTGATGTAATTGATCTGTGCAGTCTTTGCAAAGTGTTGTTTTCAAGGAGGTAACTTTTCTCTCTCCTAATGATCCTTCCATTGATATGCTTAATTTTTCTATATCTACTTATTGGTTCACATTCTGTAACCACTTAGTCTTAAACTGTTTTCTTAAGTTAAAATCTCTTCCTTGGCAGGCTGGTTCAGTTGATCCTGTTACAATGACTATTAGCATATTCTTGCAATTCTTTGATATAGGAATTGATGCTACATTATTGTCACAGGTTAGTCATTAATCTGTTTAATATCATTCCAGAATTGATTGGGAGTTGTACATTGCAATCTGGTGAGAGATCTCAAACATGGTGCTTTAAATTACCAACCTTTTCCATGATTAAAAAGTTGACTATTAATTTTTCTTGTGTTTAGTGAAGTGACATTTTCTTATTAATTATCATGTTTTACTGTATTTTTACCATTTCTTTAATTTTTGGTTTGAAATCGTTATTCTTTTTTTTAATTTGTCATGCAAAGTATATAATTTTGCAAAAGCACAAACTGAGTAGAAAGCTTGCGAGGCATATCATTATCTTTTCATGCGAGGCATATCATTATCTTTTCATTCTTTTTATAAGAAACCATAAAATGTATATTAATTTTAAAATAATCTTTGTGCATTATGAAAAATTGATATGTACTGTAAATTTCAACTAGCAGTACTTCAATTGTGTAAGTTGAGTGGAATAATGAGAAAGTGGTACATGCTTTTGTCAAGTCTCTTGCATGGTGTGATTGCTGTTATCTAATATTTTTTCATAGTTGTTCTGCAGTATATCTCCCTGATATTTATTGGGATGTTGATCGTTATTTCAGTTCGGGGTTTTTTGATGAATGTGATGAAGGTAATTATGCTCTTTTCATGGCTGTATATTCAATTTATATCTTATGCATGTGAAGTAGGTATTGTTTATCAGCTCCTCTTAATGATAGTCTGGAATTTAGAATTTGGATTCCTCGGAAAGAAGTCCATTAGTAGCACAATTTTATACACTAGGTGTGAAAGCAAAACATTTACTCATTCAACTAGAAGCTAAAAAGTTCTAGGCAGGATGCAAATTTTAGTACTCTATCTGATGGAAAAATAGGCATGTAATGGTTGCAAGTGATGCATGTTAGAACCATGTTCCTATCATTTCAAGTCTAAAATCTATGGACTTATCCACTTCTTTTTTTTTTTTTTTTTTTTTTTTTTATAACGACCAGTGAAACGCCTGTGGTTCTTCCCTCTTTCTTTCCTAGATTGTTATAGAATGGGCACAACATGCTGATTGATATGTCCCATGCCTTAGGTAGTAGCATAGTAGCATAGTAATCTATTGATATATTCCATCTTGTATTGAAGCAAACAGTCCTAAGGAAGAAAATGATAGAAGCTTGGGAAAAGATTTAGTCTTCATCCTGTATCCTGCAACTTGACCTGTTTTTGTCTGTGTGCAGTTCTTCTTTGCCATTTCCAGAGTAGGGAGTGGATCTTCAAGCAACGTTGTACTGTTTTTGACTGAAATTATGGGAATGTATTTTGTCTCTTCAATTCTTTTGATAAGAAAAAGCTTGGCAAATGAATACAGGTATGCTCATTATTGACTCAAGATATTTCCCTTTATGTTGGTTATTGGTACTGTATATTCTAAGATCTTTGTGTAGGGAAAAAATATTGAAATTATTAAGAAACTCCATGGAAAAGTAAGATCCCAAAGAAAAGAAAAGGGAGAAGATGTTTTTGATGTTTATTTGGAAGAATATACAGTTATGAACTGTGGCTAATATCGGCTACACAGCTTGAAGCCATTCCAATTCCTGATTTAGCGCAAGTTTTAGTTATGCATGCAAAATTCTTTAGCACTTAAGTATTAGAATCTAGTTTGATGAAGACATGCTATTCTTGGAATGGCTTTGCTGAGCTGAAACTTCTTTGCAGGATTATTATAACAGAGGTGTTGGGTGGGGAAATTCAGTTTGACTTCTACCACCGGTGGTTTGATGCAATCTTTGTAGCCAGTGCTTTTCTTTCTCTCCTTTTACTTTCTGCTCATTATACATCTCGGCAGGCAGACAAACATCCTATCGATTAAATGTATTCATATGTAAGTTTCGATTAAGTTAATTAGTTTATGTTTCAAATCATTGAAAATAGAAATTTGCTTTTGCTGTGTGGCACTGAAATCGACGGTACTATCTTGATTATTCATTTGGTATATGTCCTGGTTGTAACCATCATGTGTTTAGCACAAAAGGAAAATTTGTGGCTGTGGTATCATGTTGAGATGACTCATTTTTTCAGCATCCCCAAGATAACTGGATTACCCTGGTATCAACCTGATGTTGCCTAAATGTTCACCTCATGAGTACACCACAAACTCTGTGAATCGAAAACTAATAATCTTTAGATTTTCTTCTAGAGGACAATCATTGACTGATTGTCATCTCAATTTATCCCTCATTTTATTTATTTTCTACATCAATGCATGCAGAAGTACTTTTCTTCTGGATTATAAGACTTGAATCCTGGAACCAAACTTACTATTTTTGTTATTGTTATTTGCATGACATGACATGGCACTGCATGTATTGTTTATTTTCCTCTACTTTAAGAGAATGAGTAGTCCCTCCTGATTGCAGGTTCAAAATTATTTGCAGAAAGACAATTATACAACACCTCAGGACGAGGAATTGTTTACTTGAGATCTGTCAAAGAGTTGCAAATACCCAAGGGTTCTTCAGAGACTAGTAGTTTCCAGAATACTTGGGACAACTTATTTTGTTGTGAATATTTTGACGGATTAAAGAAATATTAGTCACACTTTGACAACGATATCGTTTATGTAAGATTTAATTTTGTTAATTGATCAATTAAAATTCCAATTCTTTATCATTGAGTCACAAAATTTCTGTTTGAACTAGTATGTTGAGTAGACTGCCGAATTCAATTTTAATGAAATCAAAGCAAGTTGGAAAAATCAGGGCAATGCCTAGTAATTTGTCCCTACCATTACCATACAACCCCGTAACACATAACTAACTTCCATCCAATCCAACAACCAACAACTGTTTCATTTTTGAAATGGTGGTCTCATTTAGGAAAAATAACATTTTCATCCTGGAGGTTTGGACTAACTAAATTTCAGTCCCTGACCACTGACCTGTGACCAAGATGTAACTGACATTGATCAAAATGCTTTTAAAAACTTCTATGAGACCAAAATTACTTAAGCAAAACCTCAGGGACGAACTTGTCATTTTCCCTTTTAATTTTACACCTTTCTCATAAATCGGCTACTGCTTCCTCATAATTGGGTTTCTTCAACTCAAACCAAAACTAGCCATTGCCACTTGCACCTCCCACTATCAGGACCAGCTATGCAAATTCTTCCCTTTTTGGCAATCTAATTGATTTCTTCATGGACTGGTTGATTAATTAAAGAAAAATGAAAAATGGAAATTTAAAATTGGTAACAAACTTTCAAACTGACCGTTGATTGACTGTTTGTTTGTTTGTTTTCCCGTCTTATAAAACCAAAAAAAAAAAGGCAAGTGGTATAATATAATCAACGGCATAAGAGAAGATGGGATTGAACATTAATTTTTAAAAGAAAAAAAAGTAGCAAGTTGAAATAAAAAAAGGACTAAAACAATTGCCTTTTGAAAGTCACATTTACTTTTTACAGAATTTGGTTCCACCATATTTCCCATCACATCATTTCTCTCTTCGATCTTCCTGCATGCCCTGCTCTTCCTCTCTCTCAACTGTAATTTTTCATTTTCTTGGATTGAAATATATGAGGAGAGAAGACAAAAAACATGTGGATTTCCTTATGACAGGTTTACTTTAACAAAAGCTTCTTCTCTTTTTCTTGGTTGGAAGTCTTAATTGAACCTTCAGTTCAATCATGCCCATGAAAGTTGAAACACTCATAATTCACAGATCAGAAAAACATTGCTGTCATCTGTTGCTTTCAGAGAAAAAGATAAATGATTGCAAAATTTGTGCACATGAAAAACCCATTCATGAATTTGATATATATTTTAACCTGAAACAAACAGAATATCAATATTTAAGCATCAAAAGAGTGTCTCTTAATGTCATCACATTTGGGTTTAAATAATAATAAAGGAATCTACAAAAACTGAGCATGTCCTCTGAAAAAAAAACATTTTGCCTGTCTTTTACCTGGAGTCCAGTTAAGAATAATTATTATTTCTTCCTTTAAGTTTTATGTAAGCAACACTTCAGTCTTATAGAACTTTTTAGTCAAATTTTTATCCTTAGGTTCGTTATGCAAACCTCAAGGATGAAATTGTTGTTTGCCCAGTTGGGAATTTAGTATGAGTGGGTGAGTTCGGGTACCCACCCAAATCCCATGGAACCGGAACTGAAACCGGCCGGCTTCGGCTCCTAAAAGCCTGAAACCGGAACCTGAAACACATGTTTCGGTTTTAGTTCCAGGTACCCGGGAAAAATCATTACCCCCCATTGTTCAAAAAAATGACAAATACACCCCACAAAAGTTTATGAAAATTACAGTTCAATCATAGTTCCTATCTAGGTCTTGGTTTTTATTCAGATTCCTATAATGGTGGAACCGGAACCACATAGTATCGATTCCAATTTTTTAAAACCATAACCAACCTTGTGAGGGCCAGTTCCAACTTCCAAGTAGAAATCAGAATCGAAACCTCGAGTACCTGCCAATTCCAGTTCTACCCTATTTTTTTGCCCACCCCTAGAATTTAGTCCAGAACCCAAAGGTAGCAGTGGGATTCAAGAGCAGAATTGATGGAGGAATTAAATGGCATTTTTATGAATTGGGTTGAAATTGGCTGTCAATATTTTCAGGCTGTATTAAAGCTAAGCCCAACACTAAATAGAGTTAATTAACAAGTGGCAGGTAAGGGTGTTTGGTTTTGGACCTTCAAGATTGGAGTATGAGCTGCGGAAACTAACTGTACACTTAAATGCTAAATTATGTAACATAATTAAACGCATCATTTGGTGCAACTTCCTTGGTACTAATTCTTGTATGTTAATTCCAAGTCCACCTACCTAATTATAACTGTACACAATAATTTATATACAACAGTCAACTCAATTTATGTGGCACCTAAAATTCATGTGAAAGTGAAAACTTTTTGTTCTAAAATAAATGGGTTTATAANTCGAGTACCTGCCAATTCCAGTTCTACCCTATTTTTTTGCCCACCCCTAGAATTTAGTCCAGAACCCAAAGGTAGCAGTGGGATTCAAGAGCAGAATTGATGGAGGAATTAAATGGCATTTTTGTGAATTGGGTTGAAATTGGCTGTCAATATTTTCAGGCTGTATTAAAGCTAAGCCCAACACTAAATAGAGTTAATTAACAAGTGGCAGGTAAGGGTGTTTGGTTTTGGACCTTCAAGATTGGAGTATGAGCTGCGGAAACTAACTGTACACTTAAATGCTAAATTATGTAACATAATTAAACGCATCATTTGGTGCAACTTCCTTGGTACTAATTCTTGTATGTTAATTCCAAGTCCACCTACCTAATTATAACTGTACACAATAATTTATATACAACAGTCAACTCAATTTATGTGCCACCTAAAATTCATGTGAAAGTGAAAACTTTTTGTTCTAAAATAAATGGGTTTATAATAATTTCCTCCTTAAGGTTTGAGGAAAATACAACACTCCCGGCAAGCCCTTTAGGGTCTGCTTGGAAGGTTTTTTTTTCACTAATTTTGAGGAATTTTTAATTAAATTGGTTTTGAAGTGTTCTAAAATCATTATTTGTTAGATTTTTTATGCACTGGTTTTGACTGGCTCAAAACCCCCAAAATTAGTGTAGTGTATTTTTGATAAGTTTATAAAACACCCAAAATCAGGGTGTTTTGATTGGTTTTCAAAATTTTATTCCACAAATACCCTATCCATTACAAAACTATCCCAATTATATAAAAAAAAAATTAACCGTATTATACACATCTCAAACCATATTAAATGTAAAATAATTTTAAGCAATCGTAAAAAAAATTATTAAAATCTCATTTCTAGATGTTTTATTGGAAGTAGAGCTACAATTTTTCAATCATTCCAGATGTTGCAATGAATGACAAAGAAAGATAAGGAGATTTTATCACACTTGAAGTAATAAAATACTAATAAGTAGAAAACAAATAAAGAACTCTTACCTTATAATTGAAAAAATAAAACTCCCAAGTTGGGGTATTTTTATAGGCATATATGTAAATTTATCATTTTAAAAATTGTTAGAACCGTTAAAAAATAAACTCCCAAGCACATATTAGGTGTTTTAAAAACTCCTACTAAAAACCCTTCAAAACCGTTACGATGATTTACCCTCGAAACCGCTACGATGGTTTACTCTCATAACCGCTAGCATATAAAACTCCCAAGTGAATCCTTAGATACTGGGGTTAGTTATAGCTAAGGGTCTTGTGTTTGAGTAGTAAAAGATGAATTACCTTACAAAAAAAAAAAATACAACACACCTAAGGGTTTCAAATAGTAACAAATACGCCTAAAAGATTTATTACTTTACCATATAAAGACTATAATATCCTTTGTTTAATTATATATTTTTCATTTTTTTTATATTTAATATAAAAATTTAGTATTCTTTATCTTATTAGACTTTGCTCTCCCCATTTTATTATATTCAATTTTAAGTTTGTAATTCAATTAAATTTAGTGTTTATAATTAGTCAAAGGATATTATGGTAAAGTAATCAATTTTTGGATGTATATGTTACTATTCAAAACCCTTGGATATGTTATAACTTTCCTCAAAGTTTGAGGAGAAAATTGTTAGAAACCCTAAAATATATAAGTAATGTCACAATTTGGGTAATATATACTCATATCTAAACGAGAAATATTATTATATATACAAAGTTTGAGATCCCGATTCATAAAGTCTTAATCACTTATTTATGTTATTAGGTGAAAGTATAACGGTTATTAAGATGATATGATGAAATTCAAAATAAAAAAGGATTTAGGAAATATATTCAAGTCACTTTCAAGATATACAAAGTGGCTTTTTCACATATTGGTGTTTAATGCCAAAATCTTAGCCATGGGGCGAGGCTTAATCTAGTCCTATTGGCCCATGCATTTAACCTCTCACTCACTATCAGTTTCTTGATTTGACTTCTTTCACAGAAAGCTATGCCCCAACATTTCACCCCCCTTGAGATATTATAAAGTTCTTTTAATTTAATTTAAACAAATTTTTACTGTATCAAATCTTGTAACGCAAGAATTATTTAACTTTAGGACAAACAGACGTAAAAGTCTAAATGGAACAATAATCCCGTTATTTCGGAAAACAGAGATAAAATAAAACGCGGTTTTAGCTCCTCCACTATCCTCTTAGTTGTCCGTCTTTTGTCATCTCTCTCGCTCACTTCACTTCACTCAACTCACTCACTCACTTCCCTAAACTATCTTTTCACTCACTCTTTCAAAAAACCCTCACAAATTCTTAATTTCTTCAAAACCCTGAACAAACACGCCTCAGATCTGCACATTCTACCCTCCCATTTATAAAAGTTTCAATCTTTTTATTATTATGACTCACTAATTCAAACAATCGTCTTCAATGTCAAGTTCCAACCCCAAAAATCGTCCCAAACCCGGTCCGTGGCCGCCCGCACCCGATTCTGCTCCTGTTCCTCCTTCCTCTTGGGCTAAACGCACTGGTTTCCGCCCCAAGTTCTCCGGGGAGACTAATGCCAGCTATTCCGGGCAAATCACCTTGACGCCCAAGCCGAAAGAGCCGGAAACACAACCGGATCTCGAAGCAGCTCGGGCTCGGGTCACTCCGGGGCCGCCGCCGGTGCCAGCTTCGGCACAGCTGGTTGTTAATGGCGACAGTGAGAAGGTGCAAGCGACGCCTTCGAATAAGGATCAGACGGTTAAGAGGAGGAGGGAGTCGGACAAGGGCTTGAGTGTGAATGGGAATGGGAACGGGAACGGGAACGGGGTGGCTCCGGCTCCGGCTACGGCGGTGCAAACGGAGACGAATCAGCAGCAGCCGAGGAGAGCGCCGAGGAATGATGACGTGGTGGTGGTTGATGGTATGGATGATGACGGTTTTGCCCCTAGACAACAGACGCATATGAAGTATGAACTTAGAGACACTCCTGGCCTTGGTGAGAGTTTTAGCTTTAGAAAAATGTTTAGTTTCTTCCCTTTGATTTATGAGTTGTATTAACTTGGATTGTTTAGGTGGGTAATGTTGTGCTTGTTTATTGGTGCTAATTATGTAATTTTTTAATTGATACTAATTTAAGATGGGGTTATTTTTGTTTATTTGTATGACGTGGGAGGATTTTGGTTAGTTATTTGTAATAATTGGGAGGATTAATGACCAGTGTTTTCTTTTTTAATTGATTTAATGGTCAATCGAACTGTCTCTTTTTTGTGTTTAATTTTTTGGGAGATACTACAGTGACAAACTAATATACAATCTTTTCTATACAAAATGATACGGCATAAATATATTGGAAGAGTAAAACTTAAGAAAGAATTCGATGGATAGTGCCAATCAGTTGTATTGCTAGTTTGTATGAGTATCATTGTTCTAAATGTTCTAATTTTTTATTGGCCATAGTCATGTATATTGAGGTTTATTTTATTGATTTCAGTAATGAATTGAAATGGGTTTTGTATTTTTGGAAAATGTTACAGTTCCTATTGGTCTATATGGGTTTCAGCATTATCTTTCAATCTTGGGTTCATTGATTCTTATTCCGCTCGTCATGGTTCCTGCAATGGGTGGCACACACGTGAGTTACTTTACAATTATTATTATTATTATTTTTTGGTTTTCGAAGAAATTGATATATCCTGTAGCCTTTGTATGTTTAGTTTTGAATTATTTTAATGTTTGACTGTTATGGGTATATATAGGAGGATACTTCAATGGTTGTATCAACGGTGCTCTTTGTATCGGGAGTGACCACACTTTTGCATACATCTTTTGGGTCAAGGTTGCCTTTGATACAAGGTCCATCATTTGTTTTCCTGGCACCAGCATTAGCAATAATCAACTCACCAGAGTTTCAAGGACTGAATGGCAATGTATGCATCTACTTTCATGTTTTTCGTATAATTATAATACAAGTTAGCTGGTGTTGCTCTTTCGTATACTTCACCATTTCTTCTATATTGAGATACGTATTGTGCATTTGCCTGATGAGATAATTCATATTTACTTACTATACTGGACTGATTGATAATATGAATTCATAAAGTAGTTCAATTAAATCATATACAAATTACTAATTTGTATTTGTCATTTTTCCGTATCTCTCTCTGCAGCGCTTTGGTTGCTCAAAGTTAATTATGTATCTCCTCTATATGTGTAGCCATGGAGTAATCAATTTTACTGAAAGCAATGTGAAGATCAGTGGGCTAGAATTAGGGTTAAGGTGGAGGGCGGGTTGGATTTTAATAGGTGTGGGTATGGATTATAGGAAAATCAATTATTGGAATTTATAGCTGGTTTTTCATGCTTCAATAGATGAAAATGTCATTGTACTCTACAAGAATTTTTGACTGAATTCGACAAAAGTTATTGATGAAAGCACCTTATATTTATTTATAGATTTTAGCACTTTTGGTGAGGAAGTAATTTTATATGTTATATTACATTCTACTCTTGAAGTTAAAACAATTTAAGCATTTCTTTTTCCTATCTAAAAAGACAGTTAAGAGAAATCAGTTAACATAACATGTGAGAAATCACTTGACAGAACTTCAAGCATATTATGAAGGAGTTGCAGGGAGCTATTATCATAGCCTCAGCTTTTCAAGCTATACTTGGATACAGCGGACTGATGTCCTTTTTTTCAAGGTATGCTTTTAGCATCTTACTGCTTTTCATGTTTAGAATCTTTTACTTATCATTACCTGCTTCTCATTCCATTACCAAGTGTTAGTGACTAACTGTTACAAGTTTGATTGAACTAATAAAGGACTCAGAGTTATTTTGTTTAAACAGGAATTTTCTTCTTGGTGGTTAGGTTGTTAGCAATGAGAAATGTACATATTCATCATTTACATTGTAAAATTTATATATATTAGCTAACATACATTACATGAGATTCATTGATGAGGCTCACAACTTTTGGAGATGATTGAATACTGAAACTAATAATTTCCTATAACCAGTCATACCCTAGTAGCTATAACTGTTAGTTTATGGGTATGAGTGGAATGCTGAAGGAATTTTTTGTTGGAGAATAGTTTCTCAAAGGATGCTTCCTCAATAGCCCATGTGCCGAGGTGGCAACCCATTTTCAGTTCTTGAAATCTTGTACTGATCCATTTTGGGTCTGTTATTTAGGTGACTGTTTTCATTCATATGTTGTACTGGATATGGTTTTAGCTTGGGTTGTAACTTGGTTAATGTTCTATCGCCTGTACATGTTACTAGGGTATTCAAAGGACAAAGTATTTCTGCAGATTGAGGAAAAAGGTTAATAAACTGTAAAATAATGCATAAATGGTAATTCTTGAATATCTCAACCTCTAGGTTTTTCTTTTATGTTAAACATGCTGACATATATGTCAAATAAGGTTCAAACCGTGTATCTACCTCATGGTTACAAACTTATATTTTATGTTGACTTTCCAGGTTAGCAGCTCTGAGTATGAAGCTTTAATTAGTTGGTTTTTTTTTTTTTTTTTCCTACTTGATGTCACCTACATTTCTGCTAAATTCTAAAATGGGGGTATTTAGAACTTCCAACCTTGGAACTAGGAAATTATTGGGATACATCCCAGATGGGTGACCCCCAGGGAATGTGTAACCTTTGATCTCTTAGTTGAAACCAAGGGATTTTACAATAAGCCCAAGTGAGCCCTTAATTGGTTAGCTTGTGCAGCCTAGCCTTCTGAGTTAGTTAACTTGGTTACTTGCTCTGTTTTCGGTTTTGTGTTAATTATACTGCTTCAAGTTTAAAATACATATTATTGGTGCAGTTTGCATTTGTTTTGATTTTATTAAGCTGATTTAATGAACTTATGTTTTGACCTTTTAAATGGACTCATTCTGTATTAATGTTATTCTGATTTTTGTATCAAGAAATTTCCTCATATGCTTGATTTTATGTGTGCTTGCAAAAGTTTTCTTTTGTGCAAGCTGAAGCAACAGTAGGAAAATCTGTTTGGTTTTCCAATATCAATAAGGTAATTGTTCCAAACCAGTATTTTTCATGACTGACTTTATGGGTCTGTGCTGTTGTTTGCTTTGGTCTACATTGGTTTTGATTTAGTATAAGACTAGATTATCTTATGGTCCTAACTCCTTACCAATGGGTTACATGGGTGATATAAGGATTTCCATATGGGGTATAAATAAATCAGTTAAGTTGGATTATTATTATTTTTCTTAACAGGTAGCTTAACCGAGTATAGAACAGGGAGTTAACTGTTGATTTTAGGGTGTCAAATACTGTTTGATATCTTCAACTGAAAGTTTGCCTTGTCTTTTGGTTGTGAATTGGTGAGGTCTTTTTGATAAACTTTCTTACGGTGATAACTCTGCATTGCTTTGATTTTGACTATTATATAGTTCTGGCCTAGAGATAAAGAATCGATTGCATAACCATTTTCCTTGAGATGTCAATATATGGGTTGTAAACTCTTTGGTTTGCTACACTGTTGTCTTGCTGCAGGGACCAACCTTTGGTTTATTTTTTATTTTACTTTTTTTTACAGGAGGTGATGGGTGATATGTTTTGAACCTTTTAGGATTTTCCATTCTAGTGTGCCTAGTCGAATTTTGAGATGAAAGGATTATATTTGAAGCGATGTAGTATTTCTGAAGCCTGAAATAAGAACTTGCTATTTACTTTAAGATTCTGATTTCCTCCTTTTAGAATATAATTTTTGAAATGGTCATAATTTTTTCTGTGGCTTTAATGTTGCAAAGTTATGGGAATAAAAAAAGGAATTTGCAATCAAATTTGTATTTGTAGCATTAATTTCTCTATTATGCTATAGTGTATGGCCTTAAATTACCTTTTATTTTTTTATTTTTTTCTCATAACAATTCCAGCTATAAGTTTTCTGAGGATTAAATGTTATCTCAAAATCAATAACTCAACTTCATCTTCCTTTTCTTTGCAGGTTGATCAATCCAGTGGTTGTTGCCCCAACTATTGCTGCTGTAGGTCTTTCCTTTTACAGTTATGGTTTCCCACTTGTTGGTACCTGCATTGAAATTGGTGTAGTGCAAATATTGCTGGTGATTCTTTTTTCTCTGGTATGTACAATGTCTGTCTACCAATTATAGTTTTCACATGGTTTCTATTGTTTTACTCTGTTAAGACTATTTGTTTTACTTATAAACATTTTATTCTGTAATAATTCTTCATATTGGATTGTGTTCTAATATTTGAAACCTTGTTTTCATACTTTATGCAGTACCTCCGTAAGATTTCTGTTCTTGGTCATCGCATATTTCTAATTTATGCGGTAAGGTCATGGTTTCCGATTATATATCTTATCATTTGTTTATTATAGTTCTTTTCCCAATATATATTACAGTATAGTCATTGTGTACAGGGTTCTTCTCATGACTCTAATGTGGCTGTCTTCATTGTATTGCCAGGTTCCCTTGGGTCTGGCAATCACTTGGGCCGCTGCTTTTCTTTTGACCGAAGCAGGAGCTTATAACTACAAAGACTGTGATGTAAATGTTCCTGCATCAAACATAGTATCTGACCACTGCAGAAAGTACGTTTCCCGGATGAAGCATTGTCGAGTTGATACTTCTCATGCATTGAAATCTTCCCCATGGTTTAGGTTCCCTTATCCATTGCAGTGGGGAACTCCTGTGTTCAACTGGAAAATGGCACTTGTTATGTGTGTGGTGTCCATAATTGCATCAGTTGATTCGGTTAGTTTTCTTGATCTATTATGGTTGACATTTCTCTCAAAGATTTGTTATTTTCTTACAGTTTGAACTCTTTTAGGATTCTTAATTTCTTTGTAAGTTAGATTCAGAGGGTGATTCATTTTATTTATAACATGCAAATTATTTTATGTTTGTTATTTGGAAGTTTAAAATTTTCATTAGTGTAAAAGTTTAATTCCTATACGGTTCATACTGGTAGTTAAACATTGGTGACCTGCAAAAAGGAACAATGAAAACTCTGAACTTTGTATGATTGCCTTAATGAAACGTCAAAGAGGTTATATGAGATATTAATGTATGCTTATTTTATCTTCACTTAACTGTAGTTGTATTTTCAATTTAATTGCAGGACAATGAATCTTAGGGTTGGAGTTTTTAATGTATGCTTACATGGGTAGCATTGGCTATATAATTTGCAAATTAAAAGCTCCAATCCTAAGATTCATTGTCCATCCATCTATCTTCCCCACTGTAGTTGTATTTTCAATTAATTGTGCTTTCAATTCGGAGGTTATATGAGATATTAATGTATGCTTACATGAGAAGCATTGGCTTACACAAGTTTTCCTTGAGATTGTGTTTATTGACATCAGTTAATAAATAAAAAATGTGATCAATAGATGGATGGACAATGAATCTTAGGATTGGAGTTTTTAATACAGCATGTTTCCAAATTTCCTTTGTCTTGCAATTTTCTTGGAGTTTTATGAATGTTTGGAGTGGTCGAACTGGTTTGGAATCTCTTAGGAAGAGGCTGGTGTCTTGATTGGTCCAACAGATTCATGTGCCGTCACCTTAGAACCACAGAAAACAATGAATTTAGGTTCATGATTACTGTGCTTAATTTTTTTTATTTCTTAGATTTTTGTAGGTGACGCTGTTAGGCAAAATTATTTGATTATTGTGTTCCTGATTTTCCTGTGATTTTGAACTTCCTAGGTTGGTTCATATCATGCATCATCGCTTTTGGTGGCATCCAGACCTCCAACCCCAGGTGTTCTTGGTCGAGGGATTGGTCTTGAAGGCCTTTCTAGTGTCTTGGCTGGTCTCTGGGGTACAGGAACTGGGTCCACAACTCTAACCGAAAATGTACACACCATTGCTGTGACTAAAATGGGAAGCCGCAGAGCAGTCGAGTTTGGTGCGTACGTTCTGGTAGTCTTATCTCTTGTAGGTAAGTTCAATCAAGCTCATATTTTCATAGTTTATTGATGACTATAAAAACTGAAGCATGAAATCTTTCGCTGTCTTGTTTTAGAATAAAAATTCTATTTCTTGTAGGCATAGGTTAAATAACCATGATTTTACATAACTTAATTGAGTTTCTTTTTTAAGGGCTTGAGTTAAGAATCAAATGTCACTAGAATGGTCCTGTATATGATTTCCTTTTTCGTATTGCATACCTCTGAAGGATATATGCCCTCTTATTTATCTATTTATTTTTTGAAATAAGCTGAATAACCTTTGCTTCTTCACTTTTTGAAAAGATCTTTTTATGTGAATGATAGTTTACAAGGAAAATCAGTGGAAATTATGTAGCAGCAAAACTCATAGCAAAAGTTGTAACAGGAAAGAAAAATGTTATGTGTGGGATAGAAGCGAGGTGCTTAACTATTTGATGTGGCAAAATTCTTGTAAATTTTGTATTATTATACTCTATGTTTATGTTTATTTCAATTCACATAGCCCTGGTTGTGTGCCATGTTTTGTCACATAATGCTGATTATTTGTAAAACAGTTCATAAGTTAGGATTGGTACATTGTTTTGCACCGACTCTGGGCAGAATTCTCAGCTTGGCAATAAAAAAATAAATAGTGTTTTTGAATACTGTAAGTGGCTTGTCTATCTGTTATAGAAATAACTAGTGGCTAACAGGAAGCAGAATTTTTTCTCATGAGTTGAGTTAAAGTTGTTGTCACTTGTCCTAAAAGCCAATGTTCTGAAAACCGGACCGGACAATGACCATTTCAAGGGTCCAGTTTCCAGTTTGACTGGTTGGATCGGTCGGTTGGACCGTAATTTGTAAAATTACATTTTAGTCCCTGAAGGTTTGAAATTCATCAAAAACACCCCTATAATACTCCCTTAAGGTTTGAAATCTATCTAAAACACCCCTGTTGCGTGAAGATTCTGGTGAGTGGTGGCGGCAGCAGCGACGATCGACGGCCAATCGAAGCTGGAATCTTGGGGCTTTTGATGTGTAGGTGCTGGCGACTCTGATCGTGGTGCTAGGGAGTTCCATCGTCGTTGGAACTCGCCGGAATCAACGAAAGAAATCCGACGTCGCGTCACGCGTGAACTTTAGGTGGATAGCAATCGACGTAGGCTGGACGACGGCGACTGAAAATGGATGGTTTTGGTCGTGGAGATGTCATCCGTCGAATGGGGGTGTTTTCTCCGTCGAAAGATGCCGGAATCCGGCGGGGTTTAGCTGCGATTGGACCGCGATTTGGCACTATTCCAACGGTCCAACCACGGTCCAATCCGGTTTAAATCAAAATGGCAGTTTTTTATATATACTGGACTGGATTTGCCGCCGGTTGCCGATCGAACCGGTCCGACCGGGCGGTCTAGTTCGGTTTTTAGAACATTGCTAAAAGCTTAAGCCATTAAGAGTCCAACATTAATACTTAAGTTTAACGAGCTCCTGTAAGTGTATGGATAACAAACTCCATTAAGTTTATGGTGAACAAAATTCAAATATTTTATATGAAGTTAGACCTTTAGCTCTAATATCATGTTTAGTAACAGTTTGACCCAAAAACTTAAGCTATTGGGTAAGAACCCAGCATTAATATTTGACTCAACAGAAGCAACTAATACAGTCTATATTCCATTCGAGGTTGTAAACTGGTGCTGTTGCATGAGATCTTATGTTTGAATCTTCTATTGTATCTGTTTAAAAAAAAAAATACATAAAGGAAAAAATTTCAGTGACACAATGCTTCTCAAATGGAAAACATTGAGCCATAAATGTTTATTTAGTTATACATTTTGTTCTATTTGCTAGGAGTTCACGGTCTACACCTATATTTGTCTGTGCTAACATAAAATTTCATCTATTTCTTTCAATTGTGTGTACATTTTATATGTTGGCTAGACCATGTGAGATGCCCAATGGAGGGTTGATTCTATCAGGCCACCTGCATAGAAATGTCTTATACTGACTTTTCATGGCAATTTTCCTTTGGAAAGTTCACAACAGTAAAACTGTTGAAGGATTTTTTTTTTTTTTACCTGCCTCTTCCATATACTGGTTTGTGCTTGATTACATTTCTGAATGCTTGCAGGTAAAGTTGGAGGTTTTATTGCTTCAATTCCTCAAGTCATGGTGGCTGCACTCCTCTGTTTCATGTGGGGGATGCTTGCAGCACTAGGATTGTCTAATTTACGTTATAGCGAAGCTGGAAGCTCCCGCAATATTATCATAGTTGGGTTATCTTTATTTTTCTCGCTATCAATACCATCCTACTTCCAGCAATATGGTATCTCTCCGAATACCAACTTATCTGTCCCGAGTTACTTTCAGCCATATATTGTTGCTTCTCATGGACCTATCCGCAGCAAATATGGAGGGGTATGCTTCTCTCTGACCTTTTTGTAATTGGAAATATACTCAGTCAATATCGGTTTATCGTGCATGTTTAATGACTGGTACCTATGATGATTTGACTTAATTTTGGAGTCTCTTGATGCAGAATCAAGCAGTCTTGCTTATATTTTTAAGAAATATTTGAAGTAGGATATTTTTAAGTTGGTTTTTTTAGATTTAATTTTTTTTCCTGATGTGATTTATGTTGGATTTAGTTAACTATGTTTAATAGGACTTAGCCTAAAATTAGTATGTCTCTATATAAAGATATATCTTGATTAGGGACTTTGAACCTCCTTCCTCTTGGTCAGGGTCATACACTAACACAATTGGGATAGTGATTTCAATTTTGATAATTGTCTGTAGAAAATTTTGAAACTCGAGTATATTTGATGCTCAGGACATAGCTGTCTGAGAAAAAATAGTTGCAAGTGTAAGTTGCTACGGATAGATGTGCTTATGTTTTATGTTCTAACATGGGGGAGCTGTGCACAGGTTTTGCCACTGCTGCCCCCTCAAAAATGTTATTGACTCGGCCTGTTCTCAATCATATATTTATTGGATATCAAAAGAACTAGTTCTAACTTGTAAATGCCAACTTTAATATTATTGTGTGCAATGTAACAAGTTACACAAATTGTTGCAGGTGAACTATGTTACAAACACATTATTGTCGTTGAATATGGTGATTGCTTTCCTTTTTGCTGTTATCCTGGACAACACTGTGCCTGGCAGTCGGCAAGAACGTGGGGTGTACGAATGGTCTGAAGCTGAGGCCGCAAGGAGAGAACCGGCTGTTACCAAGGACTATGAGTTGCCCTTCAGAGTTGGTAGGGTTTTCCGATGGGTAAAATGGGTTGGGCTTTGAGAGAGGATTTTTTTTTTCTTTTTGCTTGGTGTTGTGACCATCTTCACATTGTGAAGCTCAGAAATAGCGGTTCTTGGGGAAGATCTCGCGACGTGATTCTAAATGTAAGTCCCTTAGGCTTGCATGGTAAATAGCTGTCTGGAAACTTGGCTCTTTTTTCAAACACGATGGGAGTTCTTGGACTATAGTTCTTATAGAGATGAGTATTTGTGTACATTTGAGGATCCAGAGGGATCTTTTGTTGTTGTAATTTAAAAAATTCTAAACATGTATGTAATTTTGAGTCATTGAAACTGCCTGGACTGGCATTTCACTTGTGTCCAAGAAAAACATTTAGAAATGACCTTTCGCCATGTATATTTTTTCCCATTATTTTTTCAATCAGCTTCTTTAAATGAATGCTGGATTCAATTCTATTTTCATTGTGAGAGTGAGATCTACATGGTCAAATATTGTTATTTGTATTTCTATCTTTCAACTTTATTGGCTATACAATATTTTTCAACGTCTCCTATGTACCTATCTTGTGTCATTATACAATTAATAAATCTATTGGGAATATCTGAAAAGCCATACCAGCAACAATTGGTTGAAATCTGAAAAATCTGATACTTTGGATTTTCCTGTTTTTTATTTCCTTTGTGTTCTTATGTCTTTCATTGTTCAACAAGTTCAGCAATTATTTTTATAATATATATTTATCTCTAAACTATTTATATGTACTTTGATATTTGGTTCATGTTATCATGGTTGATTCCCCAAACTTAGATGCTATTGGAATAATGGCAAAATATAGAATTGATGGACTTTTCCTTATAATTAAATATATCTTTTCCTTATAATTAAATATATTTTTTCTTACTCATAACGAAACTTTGAACAATTCATATCGAGTCAAGAAAACCCAATAATCTATTTTAAATGTCTGTTCAACTACTTTACTTTGTCTCATTAATTTATGCATATTATTATTTGTACCTTACCAGAACTACAAGCCTCTGGGTGCTTGACTTGACTTTGTTACCAATTCCTCTATGTTGATTTTCATAAAAAAGCAAAGACAAGAAAAATTCTACTCATCTCATGTTTAATGCAATTTAGGCGCCTTGGTTGAAAATGTCAGAAAATGGTAACTGGCCGGCGGCTAAGCTATTGCCTATTCAACTCCATGCATGGATCCCAAAACAGTAGCATAGCATTGAAAGAGTAAGTTTTTGTTGGTGAGGGGAGAGCCAGAGAGATTAGTGATTTTAGTCATAAATATATATATATACATATATATATTTCCCTTTCCACAAGTACATGTCCAGAAAAACTAGTACAAATATTTGTCTTCATCTTAATAACTTAACTCAGACTCCCTCACCTAAGGCTCTACCTGTTTTTAATTTGAATGCAATCGTCCTCGGACCTTGGTTTTAATCGTACTTAATGTTCAGCTTCAGATCTTCATATAAACACACTTTCTCAATTATTTTTGACATCTCTCTCATAAAATTAAGACTCTGATTCATGAAACCGCCGGTTAGCTGGAAGGTAATTGGCTCTGGCATATATAATTTCTCAGCCTCCGTATTGAGTCTTTCACGGCCAACTACATTTCAATTCGTAGACTTTATTAATTTAGCTTCTACGACTACTGTACATGCCAGTTACCAACTAACTGGCATGCGTGCTCACCTGCTTCCGGCTTCACTTAACAATCAAACTTTCAGTAGTCTTACTTAACATAAATATCAATGGAGGCCGCTTCAACTACCTTAACAATACTCTTTTGTCAATCCAGATTTGATATTTAGATCTCCAGAAACAATTTTACTTAATACTTACCGTGATGATGTTTCTGGTGATGCCCCCATTATTGATTCATATTCAGTCTCATTTTATTAATATATTAAGAGGCGAATCCAGAAAATCATGTATTATATGATATTTGCATTGCAATATATCTGGAACTGGAAGATTTGCAGTGTGAGGTTTAAGTAAGCTCAGGATCTGATATTGAAAATAATAATAATAAATCACCAAGACTCTTGACATTTTGCTGCCATTAGAAATTGTTTATGAAAATGTGGTTGCAGAGAGGGTGGAAAGTCGATAACAAAAAATGGAACCTGAAAGGAGCTTTCGCTGACATTTAGGTGTCTGTATGCGGGCGCATGACCAACTGTAAGTCCTCCATCTTTGAATTGACAATGTTTCCAATGTGCAGGCAGCACATGGCGCCTAACCGTAGATCCTTTCTGCTGGTAATTCCTATTCAAACGCCTCTCTCTTTCAATAGTCCTTTTCTTCACGTGATGTTTTAAGTCTTTATATACATATCTCATGCATTGCCAACTCACATCCAAGAGTTTACTGAAGGATCCCCATCCTTTTCTCTCACATGGGCAGAGAATTATTACTTTTTTTTATCAATTGGTAAGTAAACTCAATGAAGGCTGCTACTGTGAAATTTAAAGCAAATAAACGTTAGTTGAGCAAGTTATTATATAATTGGTACTTATTTGAGTTCAAGTTATTATAATTGGTATCATAACGAGCTTTGACCCAATTAAAAAACCAAACCTGGTTAGGCTCGTGCTTTATAATTGTTCTCTCAGTAGGTTTGAGACCTCGTGATATGGCGGGTGTCGTGTGATAAATCTCAAGAAGATATAAGGTTCATTGGATGAAGAGTTCGTTTTCTTGTTTTTATTTAATTATATTAAAAATTCTCCTAGTTTTCTTAATAGGTAGAGATCGTTTCTGCTGCTTGTTCTAATTCAAGGCCTCCTGATCTACTCTTTCACTATTCTTTTTCTTCACGTGGTTTTCTAATATATCTCGTTAAATAAGGCATATCATATTTTAGTATATCTCATTATCAGTCATCTTATCGAATGAAAACCTATCTCAATTTATGGTTCACGGTATAGATCTCACCTCTCGAAATTAACAATATCTATTCAATTTATTACAATAAATATTTGTGCAACTATTCAATCTAACAATTGTGTGAAGTAATATATATATATATATATATATATATATATATTCTTGTGGATCCTGTGGAATCTGGATCTGTCCCGGTGAACGACTCAAGTTTTTGGCAGCTTGTTGGAAATATGTGATGTGTGGACATTGGAAGTTTGTACTATTTCAAGATTTGTTATATTCTATTTTGAATTAAGTCATGAGCTCCTTCATTTGATACACTATTATACCGCTTATAATATTCTGTCTATTGACACCATTTTCCAGGGCTCCAACAAATTTGACGCTTATTGTTCCACCTATTTTTTGTTTGGATATTATGGTTCGTTTTCTTACTTGTTTTCATATAAAATTATATATCTTTAAGAAAACTCTTTAGTAAAGAATACAATTTTAAATAGGAATTGAATTATGAGAGTCTAATTAGGAATTGAAATATGAATCTTATTTGGAATAAAATATCTCATATACTACCTATAAATATGGGGGTGAAAACCGATTCAAGATTATGAGAGAATGTGAGAATACAAGGTATTTGATGTAAGGGTTATAAACTCCATGGGGAGCGTGTCTTAGAAACTGGGATCATTTTCACTCTAGGTACTGGGTTGAGCGTGGTTAAAAACTAGGTTTGTTTCCGCTCTGTTTTATGTACCGAGTTTATGGTGTTGTGTACTCTTGTCTATCGTATTCATAAAACTATAGTGGATTTCTCTCATCCGTGGATGTAGGTAGGTTATGTCGAACTACGTAAATATCGTGTCTTTTTGTGCGGTGTGATTTTATTTTTATATTATTCATCTCGAATGTATGTTTTTCGCTGCGCGATCTCCTAATAAGTGGTATTAGAGCTCCAAGTTGCAACCTGGGAGATGCGTTCTTTCGAAATGGTGGATGCACATAAGAGACGGACTACAACACGTTTAAGTTATAGGTGGAGTGGTTCTCAAATCTTGACGGCAAAATTCGGCATGGCTACTATGCGACTTGGATGCTAGCAAAATTCGACATGGATAACCTTGATGTTGTGGTGATGGAGTGTTATCTCCGTCATGTTCATCGTTGTGATGGAAAACTCGCCAAGGTGTAGATTGTTGGGATATTGTGGCTCGTTTTCCTATTTGTTCGCATGTAAAATTATATGTCTTTAAGAAAACTCTTTAGTAAAAAATACAATTCTAAATAAGAATAGAATTATGAGAGTCCAATTAGGAATTGAAATATGAATCCTATTAGGAATTGAAATATGAATCCTATTAGGAATAGAATATCCCATATACAACCTATAAATATAGGGAGTGAAAATCAATTCAAGGTTATGAGAGAATGTGAGAACACAGGGTATTTGATGTAAGGGTTATTAAACACCATGAGGAGAGTGTCTTAAAAACTGGGATAATTTCCACTCTAGGTACTGAGTTGAGCGTGGTTGGAAACTAGGTTTGTTTCCGCTCTGTTTTATATACTAGGTTTATGGTATTGTATACTCTTATATATCGTGTTTATGAAACTATAGTGAATTTCTCTCATCCATAGATGTAGGCGAGTTATGCCGAACCACGTAAATATCGTATTTCTTTGTGTGGTGTGATTTTATTTTTATGTTATTCATCTCGAATGTATGTTTTTCACTATGCGATCTCCTAACATTTTTTATTGTAAAAATATATGAAGTGTATCTAGGAATTGTATCAATGACATTATAATGAGCTAAAACTCTTTCTAAGTGTTTGTTTGCTTTTTTTTTNGGCGGGTGTTGTGTGATAAATCTAAAGAAGAAATAAGGTTCATTGGATGAAGAGTTCGTTTTCTTGGTTTTATTTAATTATACTCAAAATTCTCCTAACTTTCTTAATAGGTAGAGATCGTTTCTGCTGCTTGTTCTAATTCAAGGCCTCCTGATCTACTCTTTCACTATTCTTTTTCTTCACCTGGTTTTCTAATATATCTCGTTAAATAAGGCATATCATATTTTAGTACATCTCATTATCAGTAATATTTTGTTGGAATATTGTGGCTCGTTTTCTTATTTGTTTCCATGTAAAATTATATGTCTTTGAGAAAACTCTTTAATAAAAAATACAATTTTAAATAGGAATTGAATTATGAGAGTCCAATTACGAATTGAAATATGAATCATATTAGGAATAAAATATCTCATATACTACCTATAAATATAGGAGTGAGAACTGATTCAAGGTTATGAGAGAATGTGAAAATGTGAAAACATAGGGTATTTGATGTAACGGTTATTAAACTCCATGGGGAGAGTGTCTTAGAAACTGGGATCGTTTCCACTCTAGGTATTGTGTTGAGCGTGGTTAAAAACTAGGTTTGTTTCCACTCTGTTTTATATACCGGGTTTATGGTGTTGTGTACTCTTGTTTATCGTATTCATAAAACTATAGTGGATTTCTCTCATCCGTAGATGTAGGCAGGTTATATCGAACCACGTAAATATTGTGTCTCTTTGTATAGTGTGATTTTATTATTATATTATTCATGTCGAATGTATGTTTTTCGTTGTGCGATCTCCGAAACAAGAGGTATTAGAGCTCCAAGTTGCAACATGGGAGATGCGTTCTTTCAAGATGGTGGATGCACATAAGAGACGGACTACAACAGGTTTAAGTTATTGGTGGAGTGGTTCTCAAATCTTGGCGGCAAAATTCGACATGGCTACTATGCGACTTGGATGCTATCAAAATTCGACATGGATAACCTTGATGTTGTGGTGATGGAGAATTATCTTTGTTATGTTCATCGTTGTGATGGAAAACTCGCCAAGGTGTAGATTGTTGGGATATTGTAGCTCGTTTTCCTGTTTGTTCCCATATAAAATTATATGTCTTTAGGAAAACTCTTGAGTAAAAAATACAATTCTAAATATGAATAGAATTATGAGAGTCAAATTAGGAATTGAAATATGAATCCTATTAGGAATATAATATCTCATATACAACCTATAAATATAAGGGGTGAGAACCAATTCAAATTTATGAGAGAATGAGAGAATGTGAGAACACATAGTATTTGATGTAAGGGTTATTAAACACCATGAGGACAATGTCTTAGAAACTAAGATCGTTTTCCACTCTAAGTACTAAGTTGAGCGTGGTTAGAAACAATGTTTGTTTCCACTTTGTTTTATGTACCAGGTTTATGGTATTGTGTACTCTTATATATCGTGTTTATGAAACTATAGTGGATTTCTTTCATCCGTGGATGTAGGCGAGTTACGCCGAAACACGTAAATATCGTGTCTCTTTATGTGGTGTGATCTTATTTTTATGTTATTCATCTCGAATTTATATTTTTCACTACGCGATCTCCTAACATTTTTTATTGTAAAAATATATGAAGTGTATCTACTATCTAGGAATTGTATCAATGATATTATAACGAGCTAAAACTCTTTCTAAGTGGTTTTTTTTCTTACAAATGATTCATCCCCAAAGGAGATGTGGTGCCTCCCTTTTATACACATTGTCGGACAATGGTTGTTACGGTGGATTACACGTATAATCCTTTGTAATTCAGATTTGAGTCAGCTTCGTCCGTGTTTAAGTCTGAACACTCATACTTAACACTGATGAGCTTGTTAGAGAAGTCATCTACTGTAAGAGGCTAAGAGCGGCACGTGGGGCAAACATAACCACTAGATCTCGGCAGGGTGTAAGGATAGAAGTATGCACAAGAACACCTTTATTGAAGTTTTGATACATTTATCATATGAGTAATATTATGTGCACTAATCAATTTATACTAATCCAAGTACTAACATTGAAATTTTGAAATTCCCCAAAAAAAAAAATTCAAATTTTCAATGTTAATACTTAGATTAGTACAAATTGATTAGTGCACATGGTATTATTTTTATCATATATATCTAGCAATATTGTATATAAACTGTTAATATGACAAGAATTCACTCGTTAACAATTGTTTTGAATTAATATTTTCTATGAAATTAAACTATAGATTTTTTTATTTTTTATTTTTATCTTTTAATTTTTACTAACGTCATGTTGCTCTCGTTAGATTTTAAAATGACAAAATGCTTAAATTATTGTCACTCATAAGTTTCTGAAATAATAAATCCAATCATAATCATCTCTCCTAAACACCACATTATTTAAGAGAGCATTTCGGAGACCCACTACAATACAATAAACTAGTCTTTCAAAATTTTATTTATTTAACTACTTTTATATTCACATACCTAAAAATACATATTATTAAAATGTATGATAAAAGTTGACTTTGAATAACAATTAATAATAAAAAGGTCCAAATTTTAAGTTTATACCAAAGAATGACTATACTAAAATATTCCATGTCAATCATACTCTTTACTTAATGTTGCCTTCCTTCAAAGTCTTTGATCTTATATGCCCTGTTACTTTCAACCATTTCTAAAACTAAACTTCAGCTTATTTTTAATGGAATAATATTCCCCCTATGTAATCACTTTCTCAAATATTATCATAATAAAAAAGCTATTCAAATCATAATGTCTAATTCACCAAAAATATATATATATATAATTTTTATTTATTATTATTTTTAATCAAGCACTTCAAAATTAATTTGAGAAATTTTTTTTCTTTTTAATGACTATTAGTGTCTGAACCAGCTTACACAAACTTCAACTAATCCCCCGGGATCTTGGAACTATCAGCTGAGTAAAAGCTCCCGTGACAACCCTAATTAAGGTTACGGAAACTCAAACTCGGGAGACCATGTAAACTTAGACGAGCTTTTATCATCAGGTCACCTAACGGTGGTTTATGAGATTAATCATTCTATATTTTATTTCATTACAAAATAAAAAATTTAATTAGTTAAACTCTATATATGAACCTCCTTGAAAATAAAGGTAGATTAATTCTAATTTATTTATTTTTAAGCAATTAAGATTGTGGAAGCTTCATTTGATGCCTTACATCCAGCTCTATATTTTCAAATTAGTTTATATATATATGAACAAAAAAAAACAAAGAAAACTCATCGAATCTGAATCTAAAACATCCAAGTTTATAGGAGAGATTTGCGTTGCGTCTAAACTATATTTATTTTGTTGGATGTTTTAGACACTATTACATAAAATATTTCCACAAAAGAAGAATTATCATGTGAAAGGAAATATTAAAGAGATTTTATAAAGATCCTTTGGGACCTTGGATTAATTTAATTTAAATATTCATAAATAAATCTTACATAAAGGGTTGTGATCATATACCAACTTATAATATTCATTCGAAAATATAAAATAAAAAATTTTTAGATCTCAAGCCATAAAATTTAATTATAAAAAAGGATAAATAATTATGAGATTAACTGCCTAACATGTGACAACCCATGTGGCTTGCTTTTAATTCACCTGTTATAATTAGTGAATAAGAAGTGGAATATCCATTTTATGTTGATTAATTTATATTAAATATTATTTAGATTACTTAATTAGTTGAGAAATCTGATTCAGCAGAGACAATATTACGCTAGGTTTGTGCGATAGCTTAGCTTGAGAATAATGTTTAATATAACTTGCGGGGCATTACCAGAATGAAGTTGATTAAACCTCATAATATTTTATTTAACAAATTTTTTCAGAAGTTCGCTACG
The DNA here is from genome assembly GCF_008641045.1 of Pistacia vera. Taxonomy (NCBI): domain Eukaryota; kingdom Viridiplantae; phylum Streptophyta; class Magnoliopsida; order Sapindales; family Anacardiaceae; genus Pistacia; species Pistacia vera. The sequence continues at coordinate 1,760,206 of NW_022196009.1, forward strand.
TCTCTATCTCTTTTGTTTGTTTCTTCATTATATTATTATTATTATTATTATTATTATTATTATTATTATTATTATCTACTTTCATAATTTGCTTGTTTGATTTAGATTCTATGCCTTAATTATTTTGCTTATTTCGTTAAACTAACAGGAAACTTGTTATACATATACAAACCCTAAAACTTATAATTCAACTCATACGGTACGTCTTTGTATATCTACATAGTTTATGATGCATTATTTTAGAAAAAAATTAAAGGAATATTATCAATTAAGGTACAAAATTTTCGGACTATTGAAATAGGAGGATGGAAGTTACAAAATTCTTCAATTAAGAGATAGTAAGCAGATACTTTGGATTACGTCAAATTTTATATAAGAGTAAAGAGATAATTGAACAAATATATATTATTATTTTTACAAATTAAATGATAAAAATTATCAATTATAAAAAAAAAAAAAAAAACTATCATTCTTTTCCTTTAATTTTTAATTTTATAATTTATTAAAATTTCATTTGGTTTTAATTTTTAAATTCGTTATTTTTTTATTTCCTTTCAAAAAAAATTAGCTTTAGTCTTCTTTTAGTTTTTTTAAACTTTCAAAAAGTATATTTTAAGAACTAAATTCACTTCCCCAAATAAAAAAAAAAAAAAAACATCTAAATCAACTATATAAAGTAATCATATCCCAATTTTATTAAAACACTTAAAATAAAGTTAAAATCAGTTAATTATCTCTGAGTGGCCGAGTGTTATACTCAAGAAATTCTGAGTTTGGGTTTCTCCTCGTATACTTATAGGGATAGTCATTGAAGCTCTTATTTGATCGTTAGTTTAGGGTATGTAGATATTAGTTAAGGTGTGCGTAAACTAGCTCGAATATTTTTGTAATTAAAAAAAAAAGAAAAAAAGAGTTAAAATCAACTATTGAAAGTAACGTAAATAAAATCATTATCAAAATTAAAAGTATGTACTGCCAAAAACCCAATCCGAATCCATTCTGAAATAAAAGAAAGACAAATATGCTAAAAAATTGAAAAGGTCAGCATAGACACTTAGACCAACTATCAGTCTTTATGCATATATAAATACAAGGCCAGTCAATTATGCACGTGTTGCACGATTATTGTTTACTTACAAACAAACATAAATAAATTATACGACTGTTAAAAACGTGTTAGCTTATTATAATTTAGTAAATTAATTTTATAATCTCAAGAAATTATCAACTGTGGTAGTTGGATTGAACCCAATTTCCTTCCTTCTTCCTTCTTCCTTTAAAGTTTTATTTGTTTAATTATTTCTTTATACTTTCTCACCTACTTCTCTCATTACTGCCGTGTCATTTTATCAAAAGATTAAAGGCTAGCATGCACTTGTGTAGGGTAAAGTTGAAGTTATTCAACATTTTTTATTTCTTAAAAAAATATATATATATATATATATATAATATATTTAGAATATATCCTTTTTGGGTATGACTTATGAGTTTTGAGAAATATTGGTCAAGTCAAATATTATCTAGAGGACGAAATTATAATACTATTTTAGGTGATGATGCGTCCAATTAAATGGCGGCCTAAGTTTTGACACAGTTGATTGAAATTTTCTATAATATATATTATATAATAACCCAATTATATTATAGCCAGCCCCAAGAGGACACTTTCCTTTTATATATTAATATAATTAACTAACTTTAATTTGTTTTTTCTTTAGTTTAATTACAGCATATTTAATTGCTGTTTAAATATTTATTATATTAATTAGGGTTGAATGCTTCACATCGACCTTACATAGATGCATTTAATTGAACTAAAGAGGGAATAATTCAACCATTACCAATATTAACAAATTAATTAACTAAGTACTGTACTTAGAAGGTGATAACCTAATAATTAATTACAAGAATATATACTGTATATGGATTAATGGAAGGCTACAGGAAACAAGTTCTTTTATTTTATTTTATTTTTTTGGTATAATTAATTAATGCTTGACCAACAACTGTATAAGATTGATTTTCAAATTTTCAATCATTTCTGATGCAGGCAGGTCTAAGGTGATTTCATTTGGCCAAACAATAAAATTTACTAGTTTTTTTTTTTTTTTTTTCCAACTTCAAACAGTCACGTCATATGATTTATATTATAATTTTATAAAGAGTAATACTAATCTTACAAAGATAAAAATAAAGAGGGTATACAAAAGTAATTCTTACCCTTTATCTTTATGATTTCTCTCTTTCTCTCTTTTTTTGTTTTTGTTTTTTTCTTCTCGCTAATGTCACTTTGTAACCCTCTTTGTATTGTCTTTGTAAGGATATCATTTTTCTTTTATAAATATAGTAGGACCATTTTATAACCGAAATATTATGATCAATTAAATTTATTACTATAAGGAGATTATAATTTAATAAAAGTATAGTTACAATAATTATTGTTTTAATTTCTTATTTTATAATTCATATTTTAGTAATATTAGGATTTCAATTCATTATTTTAGTAGTATTAGGATAGTACGAAAATGGATATCAAAGAATCACTGTAAAATTGAGTGATCAGATTCGACAACTTTACTAATCAAATGGATATTAATGTCTTCCTCAGTAATCCAAATGAGCAACAAGTCGTATATGTTTTAACTGAAAAAGAAATCATTACTAGAACTAGACAAGAAGAGGAATGAGATAATCTTGAGTATGATAGTACATAAATACCAAAAATTTCATGACAAGAAGCTCTAAACATGCTTGAGAGCTAAAAATATTTGGGCTTCAACAAGAAAGTGTCCATGCTGGTGGCTTATTATATACTCGCAAGATAAATGATATGGTAACAACTCTAAGACATAAATCATTATCTCAGACAACTTTAGATAAATATTTTATTTCAATTTAAACATTTTAGATAAAATAGTATATGTTTTTTGTAATATGTATATAATTATTACTATGTTCTCAAGATAGGACCTAGAAAAATTATAACTTATTACAATATGAAATTAATTTTTATTTATAACTGACCTAAGTTGGAACCGAAAGTTTTTATGACTATATGGCAGTTATTCCTATATAGAATGTCATTGTAGAGAGGTCCTACTATATATTAATGAATATAAATTAATGTATAAATTTGAGTAATATTTTTGTTTGGTATTTACGCTATTATATATACCACATCAATTAATTATTTCTGTTGAATGAACATGAACTCATTCAATCGCTATTCTTTTGAAATTGTGAGGTTTCATAGAATAAAAGCAAAGGACAAAAATATATTATCGAATTTATCCGAGAAATAAGATAGTTAATTTTTAATATATAGTCGAGGTTGGTTATATTATAAGAAACATCGTCCTCCACATATTTAGGCTAACATTATCATCATTTTTCACGTTCCCAATTCCCATTCTCTTGTTGGTATCACACATTTTTCCATGGAAACAAACAACAATAAACCTCTCTTCTGTTTTCCCATAACATTTTTCTTGGCTTTTTTCCACCAAACTTATTTGCATGCAAAAATTATTATATTATAACCGCCCACCTCCTGTTTGTTTCCTAGGAAAATATGATTTCAATTATAAGTTTTGTCTAACCAATGTACTTAACACAATTTATCGAACCCACACAAATCAGTACAAACTTAAAACCACATACTGAATCACCAAAATACACATATATAACATAAATATAACTTTTCTATTTCTATATAACCAACCCAATACAAAATAAATATAAAAATACACAGATTTCGAGAATTTCTTGTGAGAATTATATATATATATTTGTTTTGTTTAATCTATTTGATGTGTTTTTAAATAAAATATTGACAAGAAAATGTTTAGATGAACCAAAATTATTTTAAATTTTTTGAAAATGAGCTTTTTTTTTTTTTTAAATTTTATACTTTTTGAATGAATTAAGTAAAGAAGTGCTTTTACGAAATATAAAAATCAAAATACACCCTTAAAGGAGGGTACAAATTTGTGTAAACAAAAAGTAAGTTAAGTCTTATTTAAAGAAAATCACCCATTAATTTAGATTAAGTTGAGTATAAGATTTAATTATAGGCCAACTGTTTTGTGAGCCACAGGTTTATTAATTAACCTTACTTATTATGATAATATCACTCAAAATTTGTGGGTTAATTTCCAAATTAAACGTCTTCGTTTTTTCGTATCTATATTTCCTTTGTATGCTCATAACTGGGATCTATAGTTTGATTAAATTAAACTTATATATTGTATACATAATTTTGACATAAACACAACAAAAATATCACCATCTATGGTCCACCAAAGCAATTAAACAAACAAAACAAATATACGTTAACAATTTAAATGAAAAAATATTAGTTGCAACTAGATATTTGCGAAATTAATATTTATAATGTTGTTATAGAATAATTAATCTGCCGATTATAGTTTTTTTTATTGAAGCAGAGGAAAAAAAAAGCCAAAGATCTGAGAACTGAGAAGTATTCCGAAATTCATCCTAAAAAAGGTAAATGAAATTCAAAATTAAGTGTTATTAGATAAAGATGATTACGCAAATAATTTTCATTATGTTAAGAGATGTAAATGTGACAATGATTATAGTACAAATCACAATGATAAACAAAAATTGGAAAGTGGACCTCACAAAATAAATTATTTGCCATAATAATTGAGAGCTAAGAAATAAATAAAAACAAGGCAGAACATACCCAAGGTTTGCCTAAATGACAAGTTGGTATCTAAAAAATTTTGAAACGACAAATAGGTACCTTCTGTCATGTTCGGTTAGTGATTTTCGTTTGATAATAGTGAAAAGACTAGAATGCCCTTGAAAGTTTAATATTTTAGCTTTTTATAAATTTAAAAATTTCTAAAAAGCCCCCTAGGTTTGCTAATTTGACTAAATACCCCAATATATAAAATTTTTATAAAATAACAAAAACACCCCCGCCACCCGCAGTGCCAGATTCCGGCCACTACCGCCGGAATCTGGCCGAAAAATTGTGTTACAACACAGACCTGTCGGATCTGTGTCGTAACACGTTGATTTGGCATTTTCCGGCCAGATCCGCCACGGATCTGGCTAGAAAAGGCCAGTTCTACGTCTGGCCTTTTTCAGCCTCGACAGCCAAATCTAGCCTAGATCTGGCCGAAAAATGCTAGATCATCGTGTTACGACACAGATCCGACGGGTCTGTGTCATAACACAATTTTTCGGCCAGATCTGGCCATCGCCTTTTCCAGCCAGATCAGCCACATATATTGCCGAAAAATGCCAGATCTACTCGTTACGACACAGATCCAACGGGTCTGTGTCGTAACGCAATTTTTCGGTCAGATTCCGACGGTGGTAGCCGGAATCTGGCACTGCAGGTGGTGGGGGTGTTTTTGTTATTTTATAAAATTTTTATATATTGGGGTATTTAGAAATTAGCAAACCTAGGGGGTTTTTTAGAAATTTTTAAATTTATAAAAAACTAAAATATTAAACTTTCAAGGGCATTTTAGTCTTTTTACTATTATCAAACGAAAATCACTAACAGAATATGACGGAAGGTACCTATTTATTGTTTCAAAACTTTTTGAATATCAACTTATCGTTTTGACAAATCTTAGGTATGGGTAAGTTGCTTGGCCATAAAAACAATTATAATAAAGGGAATGGGCCAAATCGTGCTTTTGATTTGATTGGAATGGAACGTGCCAAGTGGCTCATTCTTATGGGTGCCAACCATTGAGAAAATGGTCGCGTTGTGTTTGGGGCCTCATCATCTCTTTTTTGAAGAAAAACAAAATAAATATAACTTATTTTATGTTAATTGAAGTTGATTTACCTTAGGGATATAAAATTGAAGAATCTGAGTGCAATACGCCAAAATAGCGCAGGTTGTATAAAGTATTAGGAACTTTTAAACGTGAGCAAAGTATGATTGGAGATAAAATCTACGAATTTTTATACAAAATTGGAATCATCACATGCATCTATGATAGTTAACCGAGTTAAAGATTTTTTTCCTACCCAAATAATGATTTAATGTCACTTTTTCACCTAAAAATTTTTAAAATACTATTTTATTATCTAAATTTATATTCAGATAGTAGATAAAGAGTAAACTCGGTTCAGGTTGTTGAAGCTTTTAAAGAGAAAAGATTGATTAGTCTTTTGGTGATGAAAAATTAGATTTTGGTGGTTGTGATTGATTGGAATTTGACTTGGGAAGGATGACTACAAAAATCATAATCGCTCGATTGTCGATAATTAGCGGGATTGACGGGAGTAGGGTTTGAGGGTTCTTTGTAAGTGATGATCGAGAAAGAAAATAATAGTGATATAAGGTCGCAAAGATATAAGAATCGGAAACGAAATATAAATTTAGATAGTAAAGTGATATTTTAAAAGTTCGTTAGTGACAAAGTGTCATTAAACTATTATTTGAATGGGAAAAAATTGTTTACTCTAATTAACAACTTCAATTTCAATGAAATCAATACTATTGTATCAACTTAATTAGTCACTTCTCAATATAAAAAAGTTAAATTACTATGTTAACCGTGTTTATATATCTCGTAATCTTCTTTATTGACTTAAACATAAAAAGTTTAGACTGGTATTAAAAGAGTAATGCTACGCCAACAACATATTCTCACAAACCTCTCTTACAACACTGACGTAACAGTTGATTTGACACTGTCGCGGTAAGTTCACCACACCCAAGACACAAAATGATTTTGATTAGGCCAAAGAAACGACTATTTGTTCATAGGGAGTCGTTCCTTATGAAGGAATGACCGGGATGACCATTCCTTATGAAGGAAAAAAAACAACGTTGTTCCTTAAGGAACAGTTGTTCCTTCATAAGGGATGATCGTTCATTCTAAAAGAACAACTGTTTATTTCTCGTAGTGCTTTGAATGTGGTGGCAACTGACATGATAGTGCTAATCTGTTAACACATTAAAGTTGTAAGAGAAAATTGTGAAAATGTATTATTGGCTAGCATTACTCTTATTAAAATTACCAACCTTAAATTTGTTTTGTTTTAGCCTTTGACATCAACACGCGTGGGTGGTTGTTACAAGTGTGAAACAAAAATGATGCCACCAAATTAAAGACAATTTGTAAGAAGATACCCACAAGAAAAACCCTTAACTACTAATACCAAAGAAAAATCTTAAACATCATACTTTTCACTAAGTTTATTCAAAAATAAGGGAGCCAATAACATCACTCTTTTTATAAATTAGACTTAATCTATTTTTGTTTATTAAAATCATTTTTGATAAATTAATTCTAGAAAATTCTTTTATATTTTCTAAATAAATAATTAACAAAAATTTCTTAAATACTATCCATTTTCATAAACTCAAATAAACTCTTAAGTAATTAAGTTGAATGAATCTTAAGGTTAAAAAGCTTTAAACGACGTCATATATGTATATAATAATTAATAATAAAAAGGAAAGAGCGTAGAGATGGAGAGGTAGGGGGTAGGTGTGAGATTGACCGAACCACCACCTTCGCACACATACCATCCTCCCAAAGACTTGTCTACTCCTCTCTCTTAATATATAAACCCCTTTCATCTCCTCCTTTTCTCTCAGCTTGACGTTCCCTTCTACAAGAGAACACCAAGCTAACTCAACTGCTCCCTCTCTCTCTCTCTTCCCCTCACTTTTTCCTTTTCTTTTTTTCTCATTTTTAATATAATTACTACTATTCAATCCATTATGCAGACTCTCACTCCTCCTTCCCACCATCTCAACAACCCACTTTCCCTTCCCCGGACCCGTCAATTCTCCCGGGTCAGTTGTATTTACAGATCCGATTCCGTTAACTTCCCTAACGCCGTCGGTTTAAGCCGTGCTGACTGGCAAAGCTCCTGTGCTATTCTCTCCAGTAAAGTTGTTTCTCAAGAGGGACCCATCGGCAAATCTGCCGATCATGTCGCTGCTGTCAACGGCCACAAGACTTCCGTTGACCTCAACTTGGTCCCTATCAATCATAACAACAGCCAACCTCCTCAACAACTGCCGCCTCAAAAGCCTCTCACTATCACCGACCTCTCTCCGGCGCCGATGCACGGTTCTCAGCTTAGAGTCGCCTACCAAGGCGTCCCAGGCGCATACTCCGAAGCCGCCGCTGGTAAAGCTTATCCTAACTGTGAAGCCATTCCTTGTGACCAGTTCGAAGTCGCGTTTCAAGCCGTCGAGCTTTGGATCGCCGACCGAGCCGTTTTACCTGTCGAAAACTCCTTAGGCGGATCTATCCACCGTAACTACGACCTCCTTCTCCGCCACCGGTTGCATATTGTCGGCGAAGTCCAGCTTCCGGTTCATCATTGTCTCTTGGCTTTACCTGGTGTGAGAAAGGAGTATCTCACGCGAGTCATCTCTCATCCTCAAGCACTCGCTCAGTGTGAGCACACTCTCACCAAACTCGGACTCAATGTCGCACGCGAGGCCGTGGACGATACTGCCGGCGCGGCCGAATACATAGCGGCCAACAATCTCCGCGACACCGCTGCAATTGCCTCCGCACGCGCCGCGGATCTGTACGGATTACAAGTTCTTGCCGACGGCATTCAAGATGATTCGAGTAACGTAACGAGGTTCGTGATGTTGGCACGTGAGCCAATCATTCCACGTACTGATCGGCCATTCAAGACAAGCATCGTGTTCGCGCATGATAAGGGAACAAGCGTATTATTCAAGGTGTTGTCGGCGTTCGCTTTCAGGAACATAAGTTTGACGAAGATTGAATCAAGGCCGCACAGGAACCATCCGATCAGGTTGGTGGATGACGCGAATGTAGGAACGGCGAAGCATTTCGAGTACATGTTTTATGTCGATTTTGAGGCGTCGATGGCTGAGGTTAGAGCACAGAACGCGTTGGCTGAGGTTCAGGAGTTCACGTCGTTCTTGAGGGTGTTGGGGAGTTATCCAATGGACATGACCCCATGGTGCCCATCTAGGGGCGATTAATAATTAAGGCCGCCCTCAGAAACGAAATGTTTAAAGATGTTATTATTTGCACAAAGAAAGGAAAATTAAATTTCAATTTTTCCTTCTTTTTTTATTTATTTAATTTTTTTTTTTAATTTTGATTGATAATGGGAATTTCTTGCTGGGTAAATATAATTTTTATGTGTAGTTAATGGGAATCCAGTTGTTACGTGTAAGAATGTTATACACATTTCACACTCAACTGTTGTATGTTATATGCTTCAGAAACCTTCAAGAAAGGAAGAAGAAAGATGAGATTATTAGCTTATTGTAACTGTTTTTTTTTTTTTTTAAATCTTATTTTTGGTTAAAATATTCAATAGTTTCTTTTATTGTGATGTTACGTTTAAACAAATTTTTTGGTGCTGTTATCTTCAGAATTAAATATCCCCATAAACTTTATTTATTTGGCTACTTGATAGAAAATAGAAAGTTGAAATCTAAATTACAAACACCATTTCTTCACCAACCAACTAGATTCTATGCCTAGCCCAATGAGTGTGTTTTTTTTGTCTCCAATTGTAGAATGTAATTAGGTTAATGTCACCCACAGATAATTTTTAGAAGAAAATCACGTTTTGGGGCCATTAATTGATTGTATACACTTCTCTACTATCTAGTTATTTCCATTTTATTGACTGTTTCGCTCCCAAATTTCCTAGCTTCATTGGTCTTCTATCTTTTATTGCATCAAATTGAAATTATGCCATTCATTGAAGATACCAAAAATTTTTGCTGCTCTCATAAAATATTGGGTGCCAAATTTAGGTGAGAATTCTCCAATCTATACGTTGAAAGCAGAGAGCAAAGAATTACTCAAAACTTACGACATTACACCTAATACTCTGTTTTCAACTACATTCTTCTTCTATTTGCCGATTGCCAGAGTTGATTCAGAAGCCTTTTGCACAAGGACTGAGCTTAGAGGTGAGATCATCAACCTTTATATTCAATTTCAATTTTGTCAAATGTTTGAAAGCTAAATTTTATTGACCTTGATTGCATCCTTTTAAGTTTATTTGTACAAGTAGGGCTCCCTCAACCTATAAAAAACCTTTAATTATTCCTTCTTGTTGGGACACTGCTAGTTAAATCATGATCCTGCAACACTCTAGAAAACGCCAGGGGAACCAAATTCATTTCCATGACCTTTCATTATTGATTACCATTGCTTGTGCTTCTTATATACAAAACGTGGCACTTTCATTAGCTAGCAAATTCAGTAATTAGGAGATTTAAGTATCATTTACACTTTGATAATTAAACATTTAGACATTGGTAAAATACCAGTTTGGGAAAATAATATCATTAAATAACCCCAAAGGGTTAGTTTGGCGGTCAAGAAGGTTTGCTCTCTTCCTTAAATTCTTGGGTTCAAACATTAGGGTCACCTACCACAATAACATTGTGGGGGTGTTTGTCTAAGCTTATAAGCTGGTCAAACTAGTTTATAAGCTCCAAAATTAAGCTGACATGTTTGTTTATAACTTTTTTGAGCTTATAAGCCAAAAAAAATAAGTTGGGGGGGAGGTACTTTTTTTTTTTTCTGCTTATAAGTTAGTTTGACCAAGCATATTACCACATTATCCTTGTTTAATTTTAAAATTCCATAGTATACCCTTATTTAATATAGTACCTTTTATAGTCATTTTATAATAAAATGTACTTATAAGCCACATTTTACCAAACACGTCAACTACTTATCAGTCACTTATAAGTACTTTAACCAAACATGTAATTGCTTAAAATTTCAAATGCTTATAAGCTAATTTTAACTTATAAGCACTTGTTGCTTATAAGCTAATTTTCATAAGCTCAGACAAACACCCTCTGTGTCTTACCTAGTCTTTTGGGTTTGTAGGGTATTCATTGAACATCGATGATTAGCTAAGGTGATTCAGACACCCCATTATCAAAAAAAAAAAAAAGTAATATCATTAAATGAGATAAAATTAATTTAAACTCCACTTTAGTAGTTATGTTAATTAAGATGACTTAGTGTTCTTTAATTGAGTTAGAGCTAAAAAGAGTGCAAATTGATGCACAAATTGATAATATATTAGAGGAGAAATAGGGCGGTGCCCAATTACTGAATATTTAAAACATTCTCACCAACCAAGTGAATGAGACAAGTTAAAAATTTAATCTCAACAAGTCAAAAGCTTAATTTGGAAGATTTTGTATTTCCTGCTGAAATCCATCATCAAACAACCAAATAAAAGTGAAGTCATTTCCATTTAGTGGAAATTGAAAAGTGAACACAACATGAGAACTCCAAGGGATTGGTCTAGTAGGCAATAAGATTTGCTTATTTAATTGACTTTTTATGTTTAAACCACCTACCACATTTATGGTTTACTTAGAATATTAAATTTGTATGATGTTCAATAAGTCTCGGAGATTAACTGAGGTGTACATAAGTTGGTTTGAACACCTCGAATATAAAAAAAACAAAACATCAGTAAAAATAATAAAAAATATCTTAAGTTTCTAAGAAAAATAAAAAATTGACACAGATGTATTTATGAAAAAAAGTCTAATAGGATGTGAAATGTTGATGGTGAGATATGAAAGGGCCTTAATGTAGTGGGATGTTTTAATACTAATAATATATAATAGAATTGAAACGACGTGGGTCCGATAGATTAAAAAAAAAAAAAAAAACAATAATAGAAATAGAAATAGAATTAAAATGAAAATGAAAATGATGATTAGAATAATAAGAAAAGAAGGGGATGGTGAAGGAAGGGTTTGGTAAGGAAAGGAGAAAAGAGAAAAAGATAAAAGAGAAGAACTTCTGAAGAATAGTGTGTGTGTGTGTGTGTGTGTGTGTGTGTGGTAGGTAGAGAATTAAGAAAAATGTTTAGTGGTTGAAAGCTACCACAATTCAAATGAAATCAAATGACGATCCTCTCACTTTTTTATGACGTATATCGTTGGCATTTGTCCTTCACTTTTCTTTTGCCCTCCTCCTTGACACATTTTTATTAAGGTATTAGAATCAGTTTGCGTATAACTTAATTAATCTTTGGGGCTATAAAGTTAACGGTCAGATAAATTTTCAGTGACCATCTCTATTAATAACTGAGATAAATCGAATTCCGAACCTCTTGGGCAATAACTCAAGAGTTTCTATTCAATCATTTGGTCACCCAAGGATGGTTGATACTTTTCAATCTTACGTTAGTATATTATGAGTTTTCCTAAGTTTTTATGGTATTACATTATAGAAAAACGTAGTTTAGGATCTATTATTTAGGATTTATTTTTAATGAAGAAGAGTTAACCAAAAAAAAAAAAAAAGTAGTTGTTGGCTCTCTCCACTAAGTTACATTCATGAAACTACATCATGTATGACAGTCTAATAAATAACATTTTATTTAGATAAATGAAAAACTAATATAATAATTATCAAGTTTGTATATATGAATATTATACTTCTTCTTAGGTTTGACATTTTGACACTAGTAATTGGTAATGTTGGCGTACTGGTTGTCGTCATAGAAATTGCTATATTCAATACTATATTTCTTTAATTACTTATAATTTTGACACTAACAACTAAAACAGTATTTATGAGATTTATATAAGGATTTGACTAGTATATATCATGTCAAGAGCTCATACAACTCCTTTTATCAATGAGTTTTTGAGTGCACTAATAATAGTATATATCATCTCAATATTAAACTTAATAATTTTAGGGAGAACGACTTATACTACCCAGATTATCGTAACGATAAGTTGGTACCCAAAAGGTTTTGAAATGACAAATAGGTACTTTCCGTCAGTTCTGTTAGTGATTTCTGTTTATTACTGTTTATTAATAGTGAAAAGACTAAATACCCTAAAGTTTGAATTTTAGTTTTTTATAAATTTAAAAATTTCAAAAAACCCCAAGTTTACAAAATTCACAAATACCCCAATATATAAAAGTTTTATAAAATAACAAAAACACCCCCACCGGCAAGTGCGAGATTCCGGCCACCACCGCCGGAAACTGGCCGGAAAGTTGCGTTACGACACAGACCCGTGGATTGTGTCGTAACGCGTCGATCTGGCCTTTCGGCCAGATCGTGGCTGATTGGCCGGAAAAGGCCAGCTACGGCTAGACTGGCCGTCGACGCCGCAAAACTCCATCTGCGAAGTCGACGGCCAGATCTGGAAGTAGATTGGCCTTTTCCGGCCAGATCAGCCACGGTCTGGCCGGAAAAGGCCAGATCTGGCTGGCTGCTTGACGGCCAGATCTGGCTGAAAAGGCCACATCGGCACTTTAACGACACAGATCCGATGGGGATCTGTGTCGTAATGCAGTTTTCCGGCCAGATTCCGGCGATGGTGGCCGGAATCTGGCATTGGGGTGGTGGGGGTGTTTTTGTCATTTAACAAACTTTTTATATATGGGGGTGTTTAATTAAATTAGCAAACCTAGGGGGTTTTTTAGAAATTTTTAAATTTATAAAAAACAAAAATTGAAACTTTGAAGGGCATTTTAGTCTTTTCACTATTAATAAACAAAACTCACTAACAGAATATGACAGAAGGTACCTATTTGTCGTTTCAAAACCTTTTGGGTATCAACTTGTCATTACAGTAAACTTTGGGTATGTACATGTCGTTCGCCCTAATTTTTATTTTATTATCTACCGCCTAGCTAGGTTCCATATATGGATTTGATATCAATAATTCAAGATAGGATATGATATAGAATAGTAATATAAAATTGTTTTCATATTTTATAAAATTATTTACAAAGTTTATAATGTTTCATAGAATTTAGGATATAATAACTTAAAAATGGGGATGAGCACACGGTTTCTGGGTTACCAGAGTTTGAATTATTAGAGAACAATAGAAATTATTAAACATTGACTAATCAACCTAGTGTTGTTGGTTGCCATGTATTTTCTACCAACCTTTCTCGCCGCTCTCCCTACTTTTATTTCCCCATCACAATTCTGAATTCACAACTATTTTTTATTAATCTTTAATTAATAATTACATTGAAATGACAATTAAATTTTATACTAAGTCGGTTATTAAATTCTTAGACTTTGTCCACTCTTTGTGTATATAAATATTTAAAAGGAAATATTTGTTTCTCAAATTTATTGTCATAATCACAATAAATATTTTTTTCTTTTATTTTAACATTTTTTATTGTTAAATTGCAATGGATGTATATTTAAGAATATTAACAATAATGTTATTATATCACTTTTAAACAACGTCAAAGAAAATTATAATTATATGGAACAATATTATTATCAATAAATATTAAAGTGGTAATATTTATTATACATATTATGAAAATTTAAAATAAAACTATTTTTTTTTTTTAAATTTATTATACATAATGAGATATTAATAAAACATTGTTGTTACAGTCAATGCAGGTAGGATTAGGAAAAGGCAAAATGTAATAATGTAGGGCAAAAGTGGTATAAGTTTAAGGTCACATAATAAAAGCCAAAATGGAAACATTAGTGATGAGGAGAAAGACCAAATTCTCCCACTTCCACTTGGGCAATACTTTTTCAAAGTCTTTCTTGATGTCTTGACCACCAACTACAACACTTCCTATCTCTTGATCAAGTCAATCTAAATAATATATTTTTATTTTTAAATAGAAATATTAATCATATATTTCTATACAGTATTGGACAAATCATATATGGAGTCCTCCATGGGTAGAGAGTATTTTTCATTTGGTGTCTGGTATTGGATGCCAATTTTTATATAAATAATAATGTAAATTAGTTTTGAAAAATAATATGTTATTGGGTAGAATTGAAAGGTTGATAATATAAGTAACTGTGGTTGGTTTCCTGCTAATTAACAGATTTAATTATGATTAGCTAATTAATATATATCTTACCTAAAGTTGATTGTCAAATAATGTTTTAAGGGGTTAGTTGAAGATTTCAAATACCATTACATTCTTAATTAAAACTACTTAGCCTAGTTGCAAACTGATGGACTAACCACCCTGATGTACTATCAATTTTCTAATTTCTACTTACATCTTCAAGCTTTAATTTTTACAAGTATAGAAGGCAAATAAAAATCCAACTTACCCAGCCCAGATCCATTTTCTTTGATTGGGTTGGCCCAATAAAATCATGTCCAACTTCAAGATTGGGTTTCTAAATTAGTTTAATTTGCATGAATAGCATTCATTAAAGATTATTTTTATTAACATTTAATCAATTTTTTTTTTTTATTATTTAGTAAAACCTATAATCAATAACCATCCTAATCCATTTTCTTTGATTTTAGCAAATAGAAATATAATGAATTGGGATACAAACTTTTCAGATTTTTGTAACGAGTAAACAAAAGTTACAAATGGTTTAATTAAAGTATAATGAAAAGTTAATTAGAGTTAGATTTAACTTTTTATGAAGGTAAATACATAATTAAATAGTTTACAAAATTAAAAAATTAAAAAATTATCAAAATAAGTATTAAAACTTTCTTTATTTCTTAATTTTTACATTTGCTAATTTCTTTTTATTTCTTTTATAAAAAAAAAAGGTTTTGGTCTTTTTTAAAAAAATTAAACTTGATTTTAAAATTCACTCCAAAGAAAAAATTAATCGAATCCATACAAAATTCTTTAAAGTTTGTACCCTAATCCAAAAGTGAAGGAAAGAATTAAACCGGGTCAAATTTTCGGGTCGGTTAATAGAGAGGCAAGGTAGCCCGACCCATCCATTAATCAAGACGACTCGCACGTTGGGCAAAAATCCTAAACCTCTTCTTCCTCTTCCACTCCCAAACTCAAAAAATTCACCGAAACAGGACCCAAAAACTGCTCAATCAAAATCATCACTCTAATTAATGGAAGCCGAAATCCCTCACTAGGTTTTCACATATGGCTTGGAGAGAGCTTCTAAAAAGGTAATTTTTTTTTTTTTTTTTTAATTTCTGGTTTATTAATATGCTTCCTCATTATAAAGTTGATTCTTTTGGTCTGCGGTTAATGTGATTCAGATTTTATAAGTATTGTACATAACTGAGAATCAAATCTCTGTATATCTGGAACTTGTTTCTGTAGAGTATTCATGGTACTCGTACCAGAGCTTTGGCGGGGTCAGTTTCTACTTCTGCTAAATTATATCAGGTAAAATCTGTTCCTTACTGTTTTTTCAGATAGACAAATATGTATCCAATTTATGTTTTTGTTCAATCAAATTTGGTTGAGTGTGGTTGTGCAATTTGATATCACTGGAGAACCCTATATGTATAGATATTGTAACAATGATAAAACAATTAGTGACATAATAATTTAAAGCTTTGTGTGCGGTTAAACCTAGAATCTGGCATTCTAAATAAATATGAAGATACAGTTCACATCTAACATTTAGTGAGAGCAGAACAAAAAAAAAAAAAAAAAAAACCATTGTTACAGAATAGACGGTAAGAGAGAGAAAGAGTTGCATTTTGAGAAAAGAAGAAAGATTTAGTGGGCATTTCATTCTGGATTTAAACTATAATTTTGTTAAAATATGCTTTATCCTCATTTAGCTTGCTTTAAGTGTGAAATTTATTTCACAATAGTAGCTTGTTTCAATTATATACAGTAATTTTCTAGTATTGTAAAAACTTAAATATTGATGCATATGCTCACATATGATAGGAAATTTGGTTTCTACGATTTTGTGCATTAATAACTCAAATTTTATTTAGCAGATTTCTCTTTCAGCTCATTGTTACGAAGGTCTTCTTACAGTCAAGTATTGGCAAAAGAGCACCCAATACGGTATGTTTGTCCAGGGAATGCTATGCCCATCTACAACTTCTTTGTCATTTCCCTAGAGATTTATTGCAAAGTAACATTAATTGTAATTCCTATTGGATTTATGTTTTATGATGAAGGTATGCTTAGTTGAGCTGAATCCATTTGTTCATAGGATAAAATATTAAAATTAGTGGACTTTTGCAATCTCTTTTTTCCTTAATAATAAAAGACAGCAAATGGGGGAAAACTCGCCTAATTTCAGTTGAAAAGCCTTGTGCAGGGGCTCCTGACAATCTATTATTCTTTTGCTTACAGGATTAATATAGTACATCTTAAACCGCTGCTTGACTTTCTTAATTATTATTCTTTCGGTCAATAACTTGTTAATTTAAAATTTTGACTATTATCATCATTTGATGGTAAGAATTTTCGTGCATGGAATTTGAGAACAGTTTAGTAAGATTTATTGCCTTAGAACTCGTTTGTTATTTAATAGTCTTTTTTTCCCTATATGTTTAGATTAAATAATTACTTCATGATCTTATTTAGGTGCTTTCATGCAAGCCCAGAACTCTTGGCTAGAAGAAGAAATGAAGAGTCAGGTAATCTAAAGACAACCAAGAGAGAGAAAAAAGGAAAGTTCAAGAAAAGGACAAATGTGAAACCACCTGTTGAAGCTGCATATGTGCCTCCTAAACCGAAAAAGCCTGCAAAATTTTTGCAAGATAAACCAATCAATATATTTGAAGGCATGACAATTATTGAGCTTGCGAAGCAGGCTGGTCAGTCAATAGCCACTCTGCAGGATATTCTTATAAATGTCGGGGAAAAGGTTCAGTCAGAGTTTGACCCCCTAAGCATTGATGTCGCAGAGCTGGTTGCTATGGTATTCTCTCTCTTCTTGGATGCAAATAATTGTGTAATTCTTTTCGTACTACATTAATACTAGAATGACGATTATTAGGAATTTTCATTTGAAGATTGAAAGTAGGATATTGTAACTTAATTTGTTGACACTATTTTTGAGCCATTAATTTATATCAATCAATAGCGTTGAGAGTTGGTGAGTCTGCATTAAAATTAACTACTTTTAATTTTCCTCTCAACACCATGGGATTGAAATTAGTTAGTGGTTAAGAAATAGTTTCGATAAATCAGGTTACCGTGTTTTGACCCATACTTAAGACTTAGTTCCCACCAAAATTTATGTATGGGTTTCATCAAAGATTGCCGGCAGAATCCATCCAATATATATGCTTTTATGTCATGATGTGTTTATAATTACTTAATGTGTTTTATAGTTTGAACCTAGTAGATTTTGAAGGATAAAATTTGGTTGAATTGAGAAACCTTAGTGTGAACGATTTTGCAGGAAGTTGGCTTCAGTGTAAGAAGGGTACACGCCAACGAAGGTTCAGATATTCAACCACGGCCTCCAGTTGTAACAGTCATGGGTCATGTTGACCATGGTAAAACTTCCCTTTTGGATGCTCTACGTCAAACATCAGTGGCAGCCAAGGAAGCTGGAGGCATAACTCAGCATCTGGGTGCTTTTGTTGTTGGCATGCCTTCTGGAGCATCTATCACATTCCTTGACACCCCTGGTCATGCTGCATTTAGTGCAATGCGAGCAAGAGGTGCAGCAGTCACAGATATAGTTGTGTTAGTTGTAGCTGCTGATGATGGAGTGATGCCACAAACTCTTGAGGCCATGGCCCATGCGAAAGCAGCTAATGTACCAATTGTGGTTGCAATCAACAAATGTGATAAACCAGCTGCTGACCCAGAGAGGGTGAAGACTCAGCTGGGTGCAGCGGGCTTGGAGCTGGAGGACTTAGGTGGGAAGGTTCAGGTGGTTGAAATTTCAGCCTTAAAGAAAACTGGATTGGATGATTTGGAGGTGACTTTGCTTCTTCAGGCTGAAATGATGAATCTAAAAGCACGAATTGATGGGCCTGCCCAAGCTTATGTAGTAGAGGCAAGACTTGACAAAGGACGAGGTCCATTGGCTACTGCAATAGTAAAGGCAGGGACTTTGTGTTGTGGGCAGCTTGTGGTTGTGGGTTGTCAGTGGGGCAGAATAAGGGCTCTTAGGGATACGGTAGGGAAGTTGACAGAACAGGCAAGACCAGCAATGCCAGTTGAGATTGAAGGCCTAAGGGGGCTTCCAATGGCCGGTGATGATATAATTGTTGTGGATTCTGAGGAGAGAGCTAGAATGCTTAGTTTGGGGAGGAAAGGGAAATTTGAGAAAGATAGGCTTAGAAAGATTGATGAGAAGAGGACTGAAATTTTGGAACCTTCGGAAGAGGCACCTAAGAGGGCTGAATTACCAGTAATTGTGAAAGCAGATGTACAGGGAACTGTTCAAGCTGTCACTGATGCTTTGAAGACTTTAAATAGTCCCCAGGTATGATAAAATATTGTTTCATACAAATGACTTGATGTTTTTACGTTTTTCACTTGTTTGCAAAATACTAGTTGTAATTCTGTTGTTTTTATTGATGATCACTGTTGGGTTAATCAATTGGCATTACTCTTAAACCTGGGCCTTTAGGAAGACACCGAACTTCAAAATACCCTTTGGCATTTTACACGTGCAAGAACTAATGCTGCTTCTTCTTACTGATCTTGTTGCTCTTTCTCATTCCTTAATTTCACTATCAGGTTTTCGTGAATGTAGTCCATGTTGGTGTTGGGCCTATTTCTCAGTCTGATGTTGACTTAGGACAAGCCTGTGGTGCATGCATAATTGGGTTCAACATAAAGAGTCCACCTACTTCTCTCAGTCACGAAGCAACTCGAGCTGGTATAAAGGTACTTGATTTCTGTTGCTAAGTCCGAACTCTTCTTAATTCTGAGATGAGGAACTTAAGCTGGAAAACTTGAGGAATTTATTTTCTAGTGTATTTGTATCTGATTGGATGTAGATAATGGTGCACCGAGTGATTTATCACCTTTTGGAGGATATTGGCAATTTGATAGTAGACAAGGCCCCTGGGACTTTTGAAACCCAGATTGCTGGGGAGGCTGAGGTAGTGTCTACCTTTGTGCTTAAAGGAAGGAGATCAAAGGTTGCCGATGTGAAAATTGCTGGCTGTCGAGTTTTTGATGGTTGTGTCAGCAGATCTTCAACAATGAGGCTTCTGAGAAGTGGGGAAGTTTTATTTGAAGGATGTTGCACATCCCTCCAGAGGGAGAAGCAGAATGTGGAGACAGTGGACAAGGGCAACGAGTGTGGACTTGTGATCCAGGGTTGGAATGATTTCCAGATTGGAGACATCATCCAGTGCATGAAACAAGTTCTTATAAAACCCAAGTTCATTTCATCAGAGAGTGGGGCTGTTCGAATCGAGTGCTAAAAATAATTTTGCTAGCGATATCTTGTAGGATTTATTTAAATACTCTTTGTTGTTTAATTATTTCCTCTGCATTTTTTTTTTTATGTACATGGAAAATTCATGTCACTTATTGGTCAACAAGGTGCACCCCTCAGGTCTGATCGCACATTTTAGTCTTTTGAACGGATGGTTCTGCTTGTCTTACCCTATATTCTCAACGGCAGCCAGATTCATTTTCCGTGTCAATTTTGGGAGATCATGCTAAGTATTTAACTTAGCAATCGATTTCAGTTTTGTTGTACAATTGGTGAACTTAAATGTTGTACGGAAAATATAAAAATCAAGTAAATGCAGAGGTATCTACAGCTGTGGAATATGAGCATTATAATGTACTAATTTGAACTGCCACCTTTGATATCTACAGCAGCTGTGGCCATTACTACAGCTGGAATATTTTATTACTACAGCACTTGAAATTTAGATGGAGTAGAATAAAATGCAAAATTTAGATCGATTAAAAAAATTGATGCATATTTGTAGCACATATATTAAGGTGTTTTTGATAATCTTGATTTAGGTTTCATGAATTTTGCAGGAGAGTCTTGTTTTGTTGAAGCTGATATGGACTCCAACATCTGGTGCACTCAATATTGAATATTGATTGATGGGTTGTGGGTTGTGGCAGTGAGGGTGGATTATTAAAGCAATAATATTAACCTAATAAACCCCTCTCACTAATCCCATGTGGGAGTTTGTGATTGGTTTGATCAGGCGGGACCTATTATTGGACAGACAGGATCTATATGAATTGACATGTAGCATTTGTGAGAGAAAATTAATTAAAAGTGTTGTGAGTGTAGTATCACTCTTATTAAAGAGAATGCCACAAAATTTCTTTATTTTAATTAATTTTGAAATGAAAATGGAGTAATTGTAAATTGTAAGTGGGACATTTAATAGAAAAAACTGGGTACCGCATATTGTGAATTTGTTTATAGAACAAAAGGAGTTTCACACCATCAATGATATCAGAGTATGTAGTAGATGGACAAGCATGGAAAGACTGGAAGCTATATGAGTTTTCACTTTGGTGATATCACATGATTTTATCCAGCCGTCTTAGCTCAGTGGTAGAGCGCGTGGCTTTTAACCACGTGGTCGTGGGTTCGATCCCCACAGACGGCGTTCTCATTTAATTTTATAAAGATTATTAAGATAATTATTTTTGTTACAATTCCATCCCTTATTAATAAATTTTTAGGATAATAATGCCCTTATGTTTAAATTTATTTACATGAATGTTGCTTTTACTATTTCAACTTAATAAATTAACCTTTTGGACAAAATTATCTTTAAATTCAAAACAAATTACAGCCCACCCAAGCCACCACCCCCACCCACCTGCGGCCGTTTGCCGTCGGCAGTCACCGCCGCGGCTAGCAGTCGCCGCCACTAAAAAGGCACATGGAAGGCAGGAAATGGCCGTCGTGTGCTGATATGGTCATTTTCGGCCAGAGATCTGGCCGAAAATGGCCAGATCGTGACAAATCTATCTATTGACAACCAGATTGATCGCCGTTAACAGCCACGTCTATAACCGTTAACGGCCATCGATCTGGCCGTTGATGACCAGATTGACGAATCGACCGTTAACGACCAGATCGATGACTGTTAACTACCCGATCTATCACGATCTGGCCATTGCCGGCCAAATCTCTGGCTGAAAATGGTCATACGGAGCACGAAGGTCATTTCCTGCTTTTGTGCGCCGTTAGCAGTGGCTGGGTTGGTGGGGGTGCTCTGTTAATTTTCTAAACTTTTATTATGGGGTTGTTTTTGCTAAGTTTTTAAATGCAAAGGGGTTATAATAATCAATATTAAAAAAATAATATTTAATTAAAGGACAATTCAGTAATTTAAATAACATACCCACCAATTTATTCCTCCCAACCAAGCATATTAAAAAAACATACCTACTAATTTATTCCAATTAACCAAACACATTTTCCTAAAAATTCTCAGTAATCTTTAAGGTAATCTAACTTTCCAATAATCCAACATTCTCTGAACCAAGCGCACTCTAAAGGGTTAACCGGTCAAGATTGCTGTGCTTTCTCGAGTTATGGGTTCAAGCCTTAAGGCTAATTTAATGTTTAACCCCAAGGTTGGCTTGTCGGTCAAGGAAGTTTGCTGTCTTTCCTTGAGTTCCTAGTTCAAACCCTGGGGCTAATTTAATATTTAACCTTAAGAGGTTGGTCTAACGTTCAAAGAGGTTTACTCCATTTTCCTTGAGTTATTGAATTCAAATCTTGTAACCATTTATTGTGGATTGTCTGGTCCTTCTTTGAGCTTGTAGGGTGTTCAAAAGACCCCGAAAATTAGTGTAGGGTGTTTAATGGACCTTAGAGATTAGTTGAAATACGTGTAGACTGGCTCGGATACCCGATTACCAAAAAAAAAAAAAAAAAAAAAAAGGATATATGATTTTGAAGAAGAAAAGCAAGGGTAGTGTTGGGAAGAATCTTAAAAGCAATTAAATTTTTAATGGTTTACGTTCTTTGATGAAAAATAATGAAAAGTTGAGATGCATTGAAGTTAGGAGTTGCGTGGGTATATTATTGATTCTGGTGTCTCCTGACAAAGCTCTAAAGCGAAAAAAAGGCCAATTGAAAAAAGCCTTTTCTTTTCTCGGATTGCCAAATTATTCTTCTATCTTATTACATACTCCTAATAGCCAGCTTACCTTCTCTTTTTAATTACGAGATCCCAAGACTAGGTTATATTATAAAGTTTATGTGAAATATTCCCCTTCAAATTTACAATTTTAATCTATTCATCTATTAACAAACATTTCTGTCTTGGGCTCACAGATTTTTAAAGTAAATAATAAAAGAAAACTTGATTTTATGTTGATGTTATTAGAGTTAACGAAACTTTTTCTTATCCAAATAATAGTTTAATGACACTTGCTCATCTACAGACTTTTAAAATATCACTTTATTATCTAAATTTATATTTTGACAACGATTAAAAAATAAATCTGGTCCAGACTGTTAAGGCTTTTGAAGAAGGGAGATTGATGAGTCTTTTGGTGATAGAAGATTGGATTTTGGTGTTTGAAATTGATTAGAATTTGATTTGGGAGAGGTGGTTGTGCAAACCCTAATCACTCGATTGCCAACGATTAGTGGGGTTGACCAGGGTAGGGTTTGAGCGGTTTTAGTAAGTGATGATCATAGAAGAGAATGGTGGTGGTGTAGGGTCATAACGATGTCAGCATC
The DNA here is from genome assembly GCF_008641045.1 of Pistacia vera. Taxonomy (NCBI): domain Eukaryota; kingdom Viridiplantae; phylum Streptophyta; class Magnoliopsida; order Sapindales; family Anacardiaceae; genus Pistacia; species Pistacia vera. Next base: position 1,783,573 of record NW_022196009.1, read on the forward strand.
AGAAACGAAATATAAATTTAAATAATAAAATATTATTTTAAAAGTCTTTGAGTGAGAAAGTATCGTTAAGTCATTATTTGTGTGGAAAAAAGTCATTTACTCATGTTATTAGTAGTGATAGTATATATTTGTTATATTAACATAGGTTTTAAGCTAGAAACAGTGCCATAACACTATTGTAGTATTGTTTAAGATTCACGGCCAGTTTGTTCATATAAAACAACTCCATAAGCTCCTAAATTACCATGGTTCTAGCTGCTAGGTTGTGCTGCTCATCAAAACCTAGTAATTGAGACAGACAAAAACAATTAAAAAGAGAAAAGAAAGTAAAGGACATATATATAATCAATTCTACAAAGTACAAACACTATTGCGTATTGTCCTTACTTGAACTTGATGCTGTAAAGAGTAAAATTTGCAGAAGAAGACAAGGAGGAGTGGAATATCTTTCTGAAAGAATCGCACCCACCAATACAACAGTCAAGCCAGATGGGTCCTCGGCGTGTATCACAACGGAAAAGAAATTGTAAAAAGCATAAAGCATGAGAGACTCTTCCTATCAACACAATAATTATATTCCTCAATTATACAACACTTCAATCTGGGGGGCCATTATATGGAATTCAGAAAAATACTATTGCTGGATTTTTATTCAGAACCCGATGGTGCATTTGGATTTCAATTTCCTGGTTCCAATTCAAGAAGGAAGTAAAAATGATGGAAAAATTTTGTATAGATAAATGCATGTCATAGATGTATGACAGAAGTCTGTAAAAGATAGAATCTATCAGCAAGAACATGGACAAATATGAAAAGGACATGTCAATATTTATACATGTTTAAGTTTTGGATTTACTTGTTCAATCAATTTCTATAACAAATTGAAATGCAATGATATTTCTGAGATTTCCCTTTCAATTAAGCACAGCAATATACTGAGATGTCAAATCTATCCACCCTAAAAGTCATGCAATATCTCTATTTAGGTCAATTTGAATAAATTGCATAGAAGAGAATACATATATGCCCACCCACCATCAGTTTATATTATCATTCAAAATTTAATTATTTTCAAAAGCATAGTCTTGGATTGAACAAATATTAATATTATATTACTCAAAGCATGACATTATCACTTTCAATGCCACTGTCAGATATGATCCAAAGACCTCTCATGGAGTTTAATTATTATTATGTTTCCCAATCAAATTTGTCTGTCACTAGCAGACACCATCTTTCAATATTCTAACTCAATTCTCAAGAGAAGAATAGCATGCAATAACAATCTTGTCTTTGAATATTGCAGAATCCAACCCCAACAATTTAAAAACAGTTCCTTGACTCTTAAGTATAGTAAGTAATTAATGAAAGATTCAAATTGTTAAAAAGAGAAGCATAATCTTCAATTAATCAAAAAATAATTCCAGAAGTCATTCAAATATATGCCACTCATACCCTGTTGCTTACATGTGGGATGCAATTGTTGAAATAGGGTTTAATAATTTAGTGTTAACTTTACAGACCAAAGAACAAAAGTATGGTATGCTTTTGTATAATGTCTAAACCAGAGGCTAAAAACGATGATAGGTGTCAGTGAGTTTATGTTAAAGGTAAGATAAAACATGTGATGATGGGCAACAGCTGTCCGAGGCTGTGGCTGAGGCTGTGGCATGTCCAAAAGGTTGACTTGATGAGACTGTCAACCACTATTACATTGATTTTTGAAAGAAATTGTTTGGACTTGAGCAGGACCACCACCATGACTATTGCAGACAGTAAATAAAGCTTTAGCATTAGCTGCTCATGAAAATTTATTAGTCTTGTCATTCAAACATGGTTTTAAAAATGTTGGTCCACACAACACAATACAGCACTCTAATTGCCTTGTTTGGAAGCCTTTAGGTCACTAATTAATTAGTTTTTCTCTTCTGCTTTCTTTCTTTTGCAATTGCATGTATTTATATCCACCTTCTCCTTCTTCCACACCCCAACTTCCAACACTCTCTAATCTCTCTTTCTCTTTCTCTTTCTTTTTCTATCTCTCTCTCTCTGTGATTAATATATTGTGTGGTCTTAGGCAGATATTATGAAGCAAAACCTTTGTTTTTCTGCTCTTATAATCCTGATCCTTCTTATTTTCTCCTCAAACACATCTGCCCGTTTCATACTGCACAAACAAGGTAACCAAATAAATGCTAGTTGTTCTTCTTTCTTTCAGTTGTTTATCTTCAGTAACTAAGATTTTTCTCTCTTTTACAGGACTAGAGGAGGTAAAGGTGAAGGAAATTGCTAGTGAAGTTTCTACTGAACAGGTGGAGGTCAGTGAGTCCATGCATGTTAGTTTTTTTAGCCAATTTTAGTACATCTAATATTTGATCTGAGATTAAAAAAAAAAAAAAAAAAAACTCATTTTGCTTCATTGGGGAATACATGCAGAATCTAATGGGCATAGAGGCATGTGAGAATGGTGATGAAGAATGTTTGAAGAGAAGACTAATTTCAGAGGCTCATTTGGACTACATTTACACCCAGGAGCTTAAGCCTTAAGCCTTCCCCCCTTTTTCAAGTTCCATGGCTTCTTTCATTCTACTTAGACTTAGTTTTCCTCTATATCATATATATGTTCTCTCAATATTCTTCTCAATCCACAATTCATTTTGGCTTACTTTTCTCCTGTGATATAATGTAACTCTTATACTTTGGGGCTCCTCTATATTGCTATTTCTATGCGTATCTTTTGTGTGTGTGTGTGTGGTGTGTTTGCATTAAGTGTAGAAAATTATACCAGAAGTACTAAATTATCAGAGGGTTCTGCAAAAAGTTATCAAATATTGGTAGGTGATGAGTTTGGGGTTAGGAATTAAAGCATTTTATTAGACAGTTGGAGGTTATGTTCAGACTCATCAGTGAATTTAGTGACAGATTTCAACTGCTTGCATTTATTTTCACTCGTTTGGAAGAATTTTTTTTTTTTTTTTTTTTTTCATACTAACCAATTGGGACTTTATGACTTCATGATATCATCTTTTAACTCCAGTACTTTCCATGGGCATCAGACCAGACTTCATGATATCATCTTTTAACTCCAGTACTTTCCATGGGCATCAGACCAGAAGAATTAAATTGTTTTGACTGTCTGACAAATTACAAATTTCTTTAGTCAGCCATGTTCAAGCATTTACAGCGCTCAAGGAAAAAGTACAATTACTTATCTCGTTTCTCTTGTTTGGTTTCAAAGAAAATGAAAACATTCTTTTCTCATGATTATTTTCATAATGGATGAATTCTTATTACATAATTGGTATGGATGTTCAAGTACTTCAAAACATAATAAAACCTGAAAATTAAACAGTTTTCATGGTCATTTAGCTGGAATCAAATTCCATAGTCATCAAAAGAGTTAAGTTGATACAAATTCCAGGCCATATTCTTTCATCTGCATTGGATCAATGCCTCAATTTTCCAACCACTCTAATGTTATTATGCTCAACTTACAAAAAAAGTGAATATTGGGAAAACAGAATATTTCATGCTGTAAAAGATGCTCACACCAAAAAAAAAAAAAAATAATAAAAAAAAAAAAATCGATGCCTCTTGTCTTTGAAAGGAAGTTTTGCCTTTGATTGTGAAATTATTTGAAGCATTTAAAGAGAATTCTGATAAGAGTTGACTCTCTGTGGTAAATGACAAATGACTTACATGTAAGGATTGGATTGATGAGTCATATACGTACGAGGCTAATTTCTCCTCCACTTAACGAAACAGTATTTCACCTTTCATTCAATCAATCTCCCACCCTGCAATCGTAATCTTCCCATTGTCAATAATTGATAGAAAAACCAATAATTGCTTCATTGAAATATAATTCGTGAAACTCCTGAAAGATTTAAAAAAAAAAAAAATTGTCAGTAAAGAAACGAAATTAAAAAAAAGATAACTATGGTTTGATGATAAAAAAGTAGAAGAAGATTTAACATGATTTTCTAAATTTGAATGGTAAAAGAGTCAGAGAATGACCTAACATAATATCCCGAATTTGGTTCTTTATAGTTGTTAATAGAAGTGGTCTCTTAAGTTCTCTCTACAGTTGTCAATAGAGATATCCACTGGAGTTCGTACCTAATTGATGTCAATAGTTTCAAAATCTCAATAGATTAATTGAAGTACACATAAATTAGTTTAAATACTTTAATCATAAAAGAAAAAAAAATGAAAAGTCTGAAAGCAACATTAGATTTATACGTCCCATTGTCCCTTATCCCATTCACAACTCTTTAACTTGGTATGGAAAATCCATCATTTATTATCTTGATCTTCCATGACTGATACACAAAAATCCTGGATAAGATTAGCGGAGAATACATGATTTTTAGAAAGAATAAGAGTAAATAGATATTCCCAAGTGACAAGACTAATTAGAGCTGAATCAGATTCCACTTTTTTCTAGAGAAATGAAAGACTGCAACTCCCCCACCTTCACCTTCAGAGTTCTGACACGGGGGCATCTACTTGTTTCTGACGATAGTAAGGGATCCATTTAGTCACCGGAATTTCAACCATCAATCATCAACAGAAAGGAAGATTGAAACCAAATGTCATTTCAAAGCTAAAATGCATATGCATGGTCAATATTTTATGAGTACATCTAAAATATTAGATGCCGAATGACGTCTACATCATCCTGTTATTGTTTTGACTTTTGAGCGATGCCACCTAGGTATGGCAAAAGGGGTGGGTGGGTCGGGTCTTTACAGGTACGAATCAAACGGATACGGACCCAATACGAGTCAAAGTATAAGTGGACTCATGGGTACCAATTTTTTATCTTTTTAGGTTTTAGTTTTTACAGTTTCACCTCTAATAGTTTTCAATTATAACAGTTACACCCCTAAAATTTTTACAGTTTTAATTTTTTACATTTACACCCCCTAAATCAACTACTCTAAATTCAATTCAATTAAATTTAGAATATAAACAAATAGGAACCAAAATAAATGTGGGTTTATTAAATTTAGTATGTGGATTAAATTCAACAACCCAATAAGCAGAAACCATGCATGAACACAACATTGAAGGAACGGGAACGGGTGTACCAACTTCCGTTGCTTTGCAACCACAAATTCTTAAGTTCTCTATACAGCAAGGTTGTTTCTCTCCTTAATTACTTTTAAGCTTACCATTCACAGTTGGAGTAATAACATCACAATTCTTCCTTGAGCCATCCACGACCTACTCATTCAATTTGCTAATTCAAATATACGGATTTATTCTTCAACTCTTTATTACTGTCAATCATGTCATGAGTACAATCACAATAACAATAAAAAATAGGTATACATACCTCATCAAATTAACTATATAGAGGTATAAATAAAATCACAGACACATACTACAATCCTCTTCTACTACACCTCACAAACATGTGACATTAACACCTCTCAATAAACTACAATAATACTTGGCCATCCACAACATAACATTCACCTGCAACAAAACAGGACAAAATATTCTTAGTATTACACTATCAACCAAGCTTCATAATGAAATTTAGATGCCTTATCTGAAATTGAGCTGCAAATACTTCTCATTTTGACCTTCTGGCTATGAATAACCATGTGAAGGAGTTTATGGTCAATAACATATTTAACAATCCATTACTTGAAATCATTGCGTCCCAGGTTGCAAACTACATTTCCTCATTCATATTACAAATTTAACTCTCATAATCTACTAATGTCACTGAGTTCCTCTACCCTAATATAAATAAATGAAAAGTAATGAAGAAAAGAACCATCAACTTTACTGAATGAAAACCATTTCATGTTATAACCTGTACCAGTGTTACCTTTATATCAGCAATCTGATAATCTACCCCGCAACCTGCATCACGCACACATAAATATCAATAATGGGGTAAAAATGAACACAAAATGGTTGCATCCAATTAGTCACGTAAGTGGAAAATGAATGTCAGGTCTGTAGTAGACCAGGTCACACTGTTAGGATCAGGCTTTGCCATCTCAATAATAAAGGAACTTGAACAAAAGACTACTAGTCAACTTAGCATGGATATCATGTTAGGATTTAGATTACAAGGAGAAGTATGCAAAAAGCAGTGTATAAACCACAAACTTTCCTTGATCTCAGTACATATTATTTATAAGAAATAAATTTTCTAAAATACCCTTACAAACACTAATGCTCATGATCTTCAAAGATGAAAATAAAACTAAAAAATAATTAAACAAAGCAAACTGCAAAATACCTCTTAAATAAGAAATTCCGAAATCTGTAATGTTACAGTTGGAAATTTGTAACTCCTTCAGCTTAGAAAGCCCTGATAAAGGTGGAAAATTAGAGGTTAAATAAATTAGCCAAACATAAAAAATTTAGAGACAAAAATTCATGCCAAATTCTTCACTCGGTCTTCCACAAAAAACATAATATGTGTTAAGAATTAGAAGACTAGTCTTGACTTATTCAAATTCTAGAACATTCAAAGAACCCAATTCTCTAATATAAGTTTGGTAAATATAAATGAATTGACAATACAGATTTTACCAAACTTTACCAGCAAAATCTTTTTGCCTCTTCACTGAAATCCAGTTTTGAAGGTTGGCATGTTCTTTGAAATCATAACACCAGGGAACCTTATACCCATATATTACATACATCCCTCGCCGTAAGCTTATTATTCAACCACAACATTCATCTCTTATACATTTAAGTAAACCCCACTTGCAAAACCCATCAACTAGGTACATAGAACAACCTTCAAACTTTTCAACTCTTCAAACCCAACTAATATACATGATGCAATCTATTGAAGACTCTTTTATCTTCAAAGAAGATTTATATAAATGATGGAATATAAAGCAATTCATTAAACAACCAAAACATTAGATTTAAAGATTTATAATCACTATCAGATAATCGTTCCAAGAAAATCTAACTATCTAGATCAGATAATCATTCTAAGAAATTATTTAAGGTAACATTAAGAAAAACAAATCAGAGGAACCCAACTCACTGATCTACGACTGCAATGGTGTGAAGGAGAGCTGCCAGTCTTGCGACAGAGAGAGACAGGAGATGACGAGCCGACGCCCGACGACGACAGAGAGAGGAGATGATGAGCCGACGAGGATGAGTGACAGCGATCAACGACGGTGGGTCTGGGAATGGGATCATGGTTCACGGATGAGAACACTAAAGTAATGACTGATGACAGTGATGAGAGTCTACTGAACAGAGTGATGAGATGAGAGATTGAGAGAATGAATCAGTGATGAGAGATTCAGAGGCGAGAGAGAAGAGAATGTTAGTTTGTTTTAGAGTTGGGGACTTAGCTTAGGGTTACTGACTTATTGGGTTGGGTAATGCTATGCGTACTCACGGATTGTACTAACCATCTTACTAACCTTTATTAAAATTACATATGGTACCCATACTATACTTATGGTACTCGTACTATGCTTTAGGTTAGTACATTGATTAGTAAAATCTGTTAGTACGCAAAGTATTATTGTACTGGGTTAGGGTTTAGATTTGAACAAAAAGGGGCACCCAAGGGTTTACCCATATAACTCGTCAATAATATGGGTCGGGCTAGGTACGGGTGGAAAACAAACGGGCCCAACATATTAAACCCATGCCCTATATTTTTTACCCGAGTACTGGTCGACTCGCGGGTCTGGACTCATTTTGCCAGGTCTACACCTAGGGTTAGGGGTGTTCGAAAAAATACAAAACCGAACCGATAATCGAACCGAAAAACTGGTTAACCCAAAAAACAGCTCGCTTACAGTTTGAAAATTTCAAAAATCTAGATTTTCCGTTCAGTTATTGGTTCGGGAAAAAGTAAAAAAGGGTTAGCTGAAACCCCTTTTTTGAACCGGTTTTATATATATATATATATTAAATAAAAATAAAATAAAAATAAAAATATATATTAAATATTAAATAAAAAAATAATTTCATTTCAGACTTTTATTTGTATCAATTTTTAATGTATTGTTAGTGGTGGTCAATGGATATGTATGAATTTTTAATTTTAATTTGGATATGTATTGTTTATATTTACAATTTAATTTAGGAATTTTTTTTTTAAAAAAATTTATAAAAAAAAGGGGAAAATCGATTCAAAACCGGTTAACCGCTTTTTTTAAAGTGGTTAACCGTTTTTTCAGTTAACCGAAAAACCGCTTTTCCCTCCAAACTGGTTTGGTTTCAGTTTGGGAATTTTTCTGAACCGAAAAACCGGTTCGGTTCAAAAAAGTGGTTAACCAGTTTGGTTAACTGCTTTGAACACCCTTACCTAGGGCCTTTCATGAACTGAGCCGAGTCGAATTTTCGGCTTAACGGCTCGACTCATGAAAGGAGAGGCAGAAACGAGTTAGAGTCGAGCGAGCCGAGCCAAGTCTCAAATTTCCTGGCTCGCTCGGCTCAGTAGGGGGAGGTCCATTTCGAGCTAGGCTCACGAGTCGGCTTAATGAGCCAAGTTCAAGTTGGCTCAGAGCCAGTAAAAAAACAGTAGGTTTTTTTTTTTTTTTTTTTTTTTTTTTTTTAAATTTAGAGTCGATTCCAGCAATTTCAATCCTGATACATACACAACAACTAAACCGTTAGAAAAAAAAAAAAAAAAAAATGCTACTAATGTTAAGCATTTACCATTTAGCATACCACTTATTTAAAGAATGTACGATAAATTAAGTGAAGTGAACTAAATTTTTTTATTTAATTCGCTTGACTTAATTAAGTTTTCATCAAAATAAAACAGGGGCTTAACATAATTATACATCAAATTACATCCCCAAACATCAAAATATATATATATAATACTAGTCAGCAAAATAAAATGTTCAAACTACCAAAATCCTCAAAATATAATTGGATGTAATATGTATGTCCATTCTAGCCACACTCCTGCTACACACAAATTAAAGTGAAACACATAAATACAACTATCATTGTATATAAACCGTAACATAAAGATGAAAATGCAAATCCATACACAAAATTAATAAATACATACCTGCATAATCCTACTACCACAGCCAATGAGTCATGGGTGAATCAAACAATCTGCTAACTCCCATCACCTGGCGGGATAGGAAGCTGAATCTCCAAGCAATCCTCCTCTTTTTGAAATGCAAAGGAGAAAAAATAAACTTTAGGTTAGAATAAAGTAAGTTTAAATATTGAATTAAAGAAAAAAATATAATCAATAGAACCTACTTTACAGCTTTTCTTCACCCCATTCAAAGTGCGACACCAGTCACATCCACATAAGAGCATCTCTACCGTATTGAGAGACAAAGAAACTCGGTAACTATCAATAACCCTACTCCAAGCACTGAATGCAGACTCTAAAGCAACCATAGTGATTGGGATGGCTAGTATCTCACGAGCCATCATACACAATATAAGGAACTTGGTTGCATTTGCCTTACACCACTGTAAGGCATTGAATGTGTCACGATGGCCCACACACTTATGGTATCCCTCTCCCAGATAACAGTCCAACTCAGACTTATTGGGCTCAACAGTTTCAACCACATCCAGAAAACTGCTAAAATCATCTCAACCCTGAGCTCTCTCAACCGTTGGCACCTCACCAATGGCTCCATGTCCATCCCCTTCTAATGTAGAAGCATGTGCAATAGTCACAGCTTGATTAGCTTGAACATACTCCTCATATAGCTCATACAATGCATCCCGAATCGTTATAGTATTTGCCTGCGCTTCTGCCTCATAATACATCTTCTAGAATGTCCACTGAATAACCCTCATTTTCAACCGGGGATCCAATACAGCAACCACAAACATCAACACATTACATTCCCCCCCAATATTTATCAAACTTCTCCTGCATTTTCCTTACCATTATTCTAATAAACTCATCTTCAGATTCACTCTTACTATCTAACAAACATTTCACTAGACACACCTCCTTCAGGAATAAATTCGTCGTTGGATAATCACTTCCTGAAATTAGTTTGGTTGAACCACTGAAAACCTGTAAAATGTCACAGACTTTCTCCGCTTGCTCCTAATCCTCCTCACTCGAATTATAATGATAACCTGTATCCCTCTCTTTCAATCTTGGAAAAACTTTTTTGAACTTAATTGTCGTTGCCAACATTTCATACGTAGAATTCCACCTTGTCTTGCAATGGAGAATAAGTTTCTGAAAAGACAATTTAAGTTGTTGAACAATCTCATAAAATACCTTAAGCCTACTTTCTGAAGCGTTGATATACAACATGCTCTCATGGATGTCATCAATGATGTGCCTAATTTGATAAAGTCTATCTTGAACAATGAGGTTCAAGATGTGTGCACAACGTCTTACATAAAACAGTTTACCTCCACAAAGGAGTTTCCCTGAAATTTCAAAATTCTCCCTCAAAACTTTAATTGCAACATCATTACTCAAAGCATCTGGGGAGAAGGTAAATGAACAAAATTCAGAACACATCTATTTAGCCTCTAAGTACTATCTATCTAATGCCCAATCAACACCATATATTCCATCTTCTGATTCCCTTAATTCTATAAGTCTATAGTCAAACTGATCTTTGTCACACTCTTCAACAAAGTCTTCAATTTCACATTCTCACTTTCATATACCTTCATATAATCTTTTTTACAAGTATGGCGGAAAACTAGAGTCCATTCATGAATCTCATACTTCATCATATTGTTCAAGCCCTCTTCCTCCACAACCGTAAATGGATGCTCATGCATGAGCACCCAATGGGTGATAAGTTCCCTCATCTTCATCATGTCGAACTTCCCACTTAGAGTTGGTAAAACAATAGTTGCAATAGCAGTACTGGCAGTCGAAAAACTAATATGTTGTTGCCTCATGGAAGCTTTTCTCTTTGAACATCGTTTTAAATGCCTATTAAACTGGGTGGTGCTTTCGGTGGCATTAATACACAGTTTTAATTTGCAATGGATATACTCCGCATTTTTGTTACCATTAGGGAGTACCACCTCCTTAAACTTCGTCCATACCACTAATGTCTTAGCCTTTTTTTTCTTCTGAATTGGATTCTCATTCTCGTCACCATTATTCAAGCTACTAATACTTTGTTCCGTATTTGTTGTGGCCACATTCAAGTTATGCTCATTGCATGGTGTAGTAGTAATTGTATCTTGCATTGTAGCCGTAGGGGTGTTTGAGGAACTCCCGTCCATTTACAAACCTATATAAGGAAAAAAAACCAAGATAAGTATTACATGTTGTAATGCACAAATATAGTACACATTTAAACAAATTAAAAAGTAAAAAATTAAATTACTTTTACAAAGAAGCATGTATTTGCTCAATTAATTATCAGGAGCCACTCCTTTAATTCCTTATATTTATGGAAGTATAATCTAGGATGTGCTATTACAGGTTTCCAAGCTTATGGAGAGAGTGGAAGTTACATTCATCAAGCATTTCTCAAATTCAAACCGAAGTAAAGCCATGAACATCTTAAGACCAAAAGCAAAATTCTTATTTCAACTTCATTAAACCCACTCAACTACATAATAACATAAACATTAAATTCCTATGGAGTTTTGTCAGCCTTTGTTCACACTTTTAAGGGTAATTCTGCCCCTTTTTTTGCTGGTTGCACAGCTGCACTTATTAATTTACCTCTTATTAGTGCCTTAATGCACCTCTTTTTAATTTACCAGTAGCAGTAGGGGACTAGCTGACCAACAAGGCAGCAACTTTTGTTTTCCATATTACTTTACTAGTAAGGGACTAGTAGCTAACTAAAATATTCACTATCTTTTATCTTTATCATCATTTTCCATTAAATGTTCTCCAAGTTACAAACGTGCAGTAGATGGTTATTGTTTTGTACAATCTGTAGATCCACTTAATTTAAATCTATCCTCTATTCCTCAATCTTACAAGTTACAATTTACAAATGTGTTGTGTATACGGTATACCTACTAAGTGCTAACTCTTTGTGGGTGTAAATTTTCTTTAGAGAAGATAGCTATTACCTACTGGTTGGTCCTCACTCCTCAGACTCCTCACTGTGTAGCAAACATTTTCTGGGATCTGTCACCTGTTTATCAAATATGAATATTAAGCATAAGATTTTGGCGGATTCTTTGGGAAGCAAAATACGCCCACACAAATAAATTAATCAAACTAAACCTAAGAACATTCAGATCTTGCTACAAACTACACTCATAGAACAAAATACCTTTACAAGCCGACACCTTCAACAACACAGCAACCTTCACAGCAACAGGAGCAATAAGATTTGAAGGTTAGCACTTGTGACAAGGCACAACATGACAGATGACCACGAAGCAAATGGGTTTGAGTAGTTTGACGACGAGATTTGAAGGAGACCCCACGAATTAGACAACGGTGAAGCAAATGGCAACCACGAAAGACACAGGAGGAGGTTTACACTTACCGAAGACGACGAAAGACACCTGAAATTGCTCACTTCTTTTTGGTTTTGCGACAAAGCTCAGTTGATCACGTTTTTAGGGTTTAAAAATTGGGGGGATGTTTGTCATTTTTGAAACATTTTCCTTTGAAAATTTCATTTTAATCCCCCTTACTTTAAAAACCCTGTAAATAGCCCCTATGAGTTTGAGCCTGACTTGGCTCGCGAGCCATACGAGCCAAGCTGCGGCATGCTAGAACTCGGCTCATATACTTTGACAAACAAAGCTGAGTCAACTTGAACTCAGCTGAACCAAGTCGTTAATGAGCCAAACTTGAGCCAAGCTGAGTCAGCTTGCGAGCGGCTCGGTTCGTTGAACAGTACTAATGCCACCTATTTGTATGTCGTATGCTTCAAAGACAACATCCTGAGATATGCAATTATTTTAGAGATAAATTTTGAGCAAAATTTGATGAATTAGGTACATGAAGCCAATAATTGGTGGTGGTCCTTGTCACATTAAATAAACGAGGCTACGAAAAAAGTTATTTCAAATTTAATTACTTGTTTGTAAAAAGATATCTCTTGATGTGGGTATTTCTATTTAAAAGCTAAATAAACTAGGCAAATAGAATTTCATTGTCATTTTACAATTTATTTCTCGATGAATGGTAATTATATAAAGAATAAAAATTACACCTAAAGAGAGAAAAATTCTCCAGAACCTCGATCCTAGGATAAGTATGGGGGACAAGACATCACAAAAAAACAAAAGAGGCAAACAACCATGAAACCATATTATAGTTGGCCAATACGAGTGCTGATATAGAAATCTGCACCAACAAGAGAATTCCGACTGACCCTATCGGAACCAAAATGGATGTCCGCGTGATTTAATGAAAATCGACAATGAACAAAAAAGAAAGAGTCATAAATAAGAATTCCGATTGACCCTGTCGGAACCAGAATGGATGTCTACTGATTTAATGAAAATCGGCAATAAACAAAAAAGAAAGAGTCATAAATAAGAACACAAGACAATTTTTAAAGTGGTTGGCAAGTTAGAACTTGAGCTTACGTCCACTGTTATTTTACTGCTTTTGAGAGCTTACAAAGAACAGTACAATTCCTAGGAAGATTTTCTTAGAACAATTTCCCAGCCCCAGAAAACAAGTTGTGATGGGTTTATATAGCACCCATTTACATGATAGAGTTGAGGTAGGATTCAAATATGTAGGATTAGGAAGTTGCATGATCTTTAGCTACCTTAGTTAAAATCTAAGTCAATCTGAATATCTTTCTTCCAAATTGAGCTAATCTAAATATCTTCTCTCCTAATAAGGAATTATCCTCTCCGGATTTCACGCACAATAATAGCCCCTCAGTTTTTGGAGTGCATAATCGTGCTTCAAAAACTCATGTCTTTGATATGGATGACTGTCGCACTATAGGCTACAGTCTCGAGCTAAAGGGCTTGAATTATGTCTGGTGCGATCTAAGAGATCTGAGATCTGAACATGTGATCTCAAGCGAATGAGCGAGCTTATGAGCTCAATCAGAGAGCATAAAGAGCTCGATTTGAAAACATAAAGAGCTCGATCTAAGAGTATAAAGAGCTAGATTAGAAAGCGTGGAGAGTTTGATCTAAGAGCATAGCTTGATATAAGAGCACAGATCGATTGAAAAGTATGGAGAGCTCGATTTAAGAGCACAACTCAATCAAAAAGCATGGAGAGCTCGATCTGAGAGCACACTCGATCGAAAAGCATGGAGAGCTCGATCTGAGAGCACAGCTTGAGCATAAAGCATGGAGAGCTTCATCTGAGAGTACAACTCGATCAGAAAGCATAAAGAGATTCATCTGAGAGCACAGCTTGATCAGAAAGCATGGAGAGCTTCATCCGAGAGCATAGCTCAACCAAAAAGCATGGAGATCTGGGTGTGCGATTTGAAGTTGAAGATCTGGGTGCGTAATTTGAGAGATCTGATCGTATGATCTTCAATAACTTGAGCTGTAGACCTTAGATTTGGATGATTCTTGAATCGTTGGAAAGCTTACTCGAAGATCTACAACTCTTATATTTACCACTTAGCCAGACTCATACTTTATAATGCTCAATACTCCCCATCTGTCAGCTTCTTTGATTCTATAGTTTGATTTGGTGACATGGATTGTAGCCATGGCTGATTTTTTTGTGGCTGGGAGATGGAAAAGAAATTGCTTGAAAACAGAGAGAGCTCAAAGTGTTCAAGCCCTCCTTCTAACACCAAAATGTTAATACAGAAATCTGCACCAACCAGAGAATTCTGATTAACCTGATCGGAACCGAAATGGATGTGCGTGTGATTAATGAAAATCATCAATGAACAAAAAAGAAAAAGTCATAAATAAGAACATAAGACAATTTTTAAAGTAGTTCGGCGAGTTAGAACTTGAGTCTACGTCCACTGTTATCTTATTGCTTTTGAGAGCTTACAAAGAACAGTATAATTCATAGGAAGATTTTCTTAGAACATTTTTCCAGCCCCAGAAAACAAGTTGTGATGGGTTTATATAGCACTCATTTACATGATAAAGTTGATGTAAGATTCAAATACGTAGGATTAAGAAGTTACATGATCTTCGGCTACCTTATCTTTCTTCCAAATTGAGTCAATCTAAATATCTTCTCTCGTAATAAGGAATTATCGTCTCCGGATTTCACGCACAACAACGAGCAAAACTACAACACAAGTGCACAATTATGAAAACCAAGCTGGTGAAAATTCCATCAGGTAAAATTGAGCGCTATTGAAGCAAAGCATTTATTTGTTATGTAGGAAAGATTAAACACTTAATGTTTGTACTTTTATGTAGTTATTAAACATGATTAAAGAAGTAAGTAACCGTATCCAAGAATTTCCTGATGTTAACAAAAAGAATATAGAAAAGAAACACAGGTGGATTGGAGTAAATCACATGGAGTTAAATTTAATTTTATAATGCGTAATTGACTCAATTGAGTCTCACATCGCTAAGGAACGTCTTTACTCTTTACTGTGAGTTTAATAACCACTTGGGCTGATAGACATTCCTTTTGAGTGTGTGATTAAGAAAACTAGTTACAGGGTCAGTTGTCTATTTTCCCTTCCCTCTATGGTATTTCTCAGCCCCATTAACCTCGTTTTACCTTCCACTTGGTAGGCCCATTAAATGTGAGAATGAGACGGACTAATGAAATAAAAAATAGAAAAATAAAAAGCTTCTATGGCTATATGCTAATTCAACAAAGTTCAGAATTTTCCACTATGTTTTTATATTTGATTTGGAAGTAATCAGAAATGAAATTGATGATTTATATGTTGTACCCGGTAAGGGTGTTCAAAAAAATGCAAAAATCGAACCAAACCGAAAAATTGGTTAACCGAAAAAACGGTTCGAAATATTAAAAAAACCGGATTTTTGGTTTGGGAAAAAATAAAAAACGGTTAATCGAAACTGGTTTTTTGAACCGGTTTTACAAACATATATATATATATTAAATAAAAAAATAATTTCATTTCGGACTTTTATTTGTATCAATTTTTAATGTATTGTTAGTAGTGGTCAAGGATATGTATGAATGTTTATTTTTTATTTGGATACGTATTGTTTATATTTACTATTTAATTTAGGAAAAAAAAGGGAAAACCAATTAACCGCATTTTTTAAAGTGGTTAACCAGTTTTTTGTTAACCAAAAACCATTTTTCTCTCCTAACCGGTTTCGGTTCAGAAATTTTTCCAAACCAAAAAATCAATTTGATTAACCGCTTTTGAACACCCTTAATACCCTGGGCTAAAGAAATCACCTGGCAATTCAACTTCTGAGTTCTGACCCCAACTGAATTTGCAGGTTGGGCCCAAGCCCATATATCATCACAACCTGAAAACTAAGAAATCATTGTATAATAAATCAAAATATATACATAAAAACTGCTTTAAACATAAATGTTCATTGCTAAAACATGTAATGTTGAGATTACAGGATATTTAACCATATAATATCAGGAATTCATGCATATTGTGGGGGCAATTAGCTTTATCATCATGGAAATCTTGTGCTTACTTTTACATTGAAATAAAGAAACAGTGGATTTCATTACCATTCTGAATCTGAAATGAGACATAACTACACCCATTTTCTCTCTTCAGTTTCATTTTCTTCCATGAAGTAAATGGTAAATTTTCCACATGACACAAACTGTACAAAGTTACAAGCTCTGTTCTGCATGTTAATATAATATCATATTCACAGCTGTTTCACTTCACCGAACGAGGCTGTTTGTTTGACCCATAATTCTAATCTACTTTCTGAATCAAACTTTTGGCTACTTTTTACAATTGTCGTCAAATAATCAGCCCAGAAAGGCTTAAATTAAGCCTAATTATTTGTGTCATACTACAAAATAAAAAAGGCAATGACAGCATAAAAATCACACCGAACAAGCCTTCAAAAGACTAGAGTGACCATTTTTGTCACATCAGTTTCCTACGTGCCAATCCATTACTATATCCAATCACATTTCACCGCGTCATTCATTTTCTTCCAACTTATTTGCCACGTCTTTTATTAAAATTATCAATTTTTATTTTATTTTCTGATTTTTTCATGAAAACTTACAACCCCAACCCCAACCCCAACCCCAACAAAATAGCTTCACTTTAATTCATCTTTCGCAAAATGTCTTCGTTCCGTTACTGCTCAAGTAATGTCACCCATCCATGCTCCAAGGCTCAAGCTTCTTTGAACAAAATTCTTCATATAATCTCCTCCGTCCCACTTCCATCGTCAAACACCAGAGGTTTTGATATTGATTTGAACAAGTGTTTAGTGGGTCCTTTCTGGGAATCTAGAGACTCCGAGTCTTTAGATTTAAGCGCTTGTAGCTTTGTGGGTAAACAAATCCAGAGTGAGAAAACTACCGACGGCTCTTCCTCAGACATCACCAATTTACCAGAAACAACAACGACTGAAGTTGATCAAGAAAGCAAGAGGATCATCAAACAAGAAGACAATGAAGATGGAGTCCAAACGGGGCCGTTTCGAGGAAAAGAATCGCAAAACGGCGGTTACAATAACAATGATTGTTTAGGTTTGCTTATTGAGGCTGCAGAGCTGATTTCAAGAACCGAGTGCGAGTGTCCGAGTCCAGACAAGGAACTCACTCAGCACCTTAACAACATCGAATCAACAACGAGTGCATCCAAAAGAGTGACTGTGGATGTGGAGGACACATCACCGGTCGTGAGATCGAAGAGAGGGAGGAGCCAGATGTTGCCGTCGAGGTATAGAGACTCGGTCCTTCTTCTGGAGCCGTGCAAACGACGACGACGACCACCAGCAGCACCACCAAAGAGGTCTTCGAGGAAAAGACATTAATCTAGGTAATTAAATTAAATTACAAAAAATGTGATTACCGTGTTGTTGATTAGTCCAAAGAGATGTTAATTTAAAATAGTTGGGTTTAGAACACAGAATGGAATCAGTAATCATTGCATCCGAGCTAAGGAAAGTTTAGGTGACAGAGATATTTTAAGCTTCTTATTAATTACTATGCTTTTTGTTTTTATTTAAATAAATTAAAATTAGAGAATATTTTTTTTTTTGTGTAATTCGTTACAAGGTTCAAACTATAAAACTATACCTCTAATTAATGACAAGAAAATTGCTCTCCGATCAACACATAAAAGAAAGAATTTATTCTTTTTCTTTGAACACAACAAAAATACGAAGTCAACTGCGTTGTGGTGTCCTAGAAGCAATTAGTTTATTCATGCCAAGTGTTTTTTTTTTTTTTTTTTTGGTTTTATATAAATATTAATAATAATATATGAAATTAATTATTTATATCATAATATAAATTTTAGTCACATTTTTCACCTTTACGTTGGTAAATCTCACTTTCTTCGTTTACATGAACAGCTTTTCATGGGAATTAACCAGAAGCTAGCTTTATCAAATAAGTTGACTATGTGATATGTGAATGTACACAGAAACGTTTGGTTTGTGCTTATTCTTTACCACCATTTTCATATCTTTGTTGCAAATTAAGCTTTAACGTTTGATTCACACTATACAAGATATTGCATTGAAGTTAACTAATTGGATGACTTGATAGTAAGAACAAAAAAATATTCCATAAGTTTTTGAGTTTGAGTCTCCACAAGTTTTATTATGGGTGATACTGAGGGGTTTCCAGTCATCAATTTAAGGCACAGAAGAGTAATTGAGATACGTATAAACTGATCCAGATAACCTTGATCATAAAAAAAAAAATATGGGTTGAAGTTATATATAGTATATGTGATTAATGGATTAAAGTTCTGTGTCATGACTAACGTTTTCTCACACAAAATATCACGTCGGTAAATCGTTGGAAAATTTCTACCTTGGACATTGGTCCCAAACACATAGGCATTGATCCCATAGTTACAAATTGTACTACTCATGACCCAAACCAACTAAAACTCATAACTGTCTTATCTTATTAAGGTCAAATTGAGTTCAGCAGTGGTTGATGGACCAAATTATCATCTCTATATGCAAAGGAAATCAATTCTACATAACGTAAAATGAAATTGAAATGCGCGCAGTGGGAGGGTGAGGCAATCAAAATTCGGAGTAGAAGGAGATGTAAACTGTCCAAATTTTGGAGGCTGTGTTTCAATTAAGTTTGGATGTGACAACGAGGATGGGGGGGCCTGACCTGAGCCTCTGCCTCACCAGGCACAAACAAAAGCGTCACCAATAAACGAGCTAGAGTTATGCACGCAACGATTCCTTTAATATTAAAAAGTTAAGAGACTGGAGAGAGGCTGTGCTTCCTCAAATGTGTCAGCAGTCACGCTGCTTGACTACTTGAATACTTTTTAAGAGACTTTGACACAAAAATCTGGGACATAATTGGTAAAATATCTTTTTTTTTTTTCAATTCATACGTCTCTCCCCCAACTTATCTTCTTCACAATCTGCTACCGTTGATGAAGCTTTACATCGATGAGGCATATTCAAGCATATTGGTTTTTATTTAATAAATTTTATTGGATGGTGAGTCAGACCCATCTCAAATTCTATCAACCGTTTTCTAATACATTGGTCTACTAGCATGACATTAGATCATTAGACACAATTTTCACTAAATAAAAATACTACTCCCTGAGGTTTAATTAAAATAAAATAAAAATTCTTTGGAATGACATTAATCATGGTATCCTTAGTAAGCCGTTGGAATTTATAATATGATGGGTTAATAAATATTTATCTAATTACCCATCTTTTATTTATTTTCAAAAAATTAACCGCAGGGGGTTCTACTTTCTATTATTACTATAAAATGAAAGTCATGAACAAACAGATAAAATATTTATGAGTTTATCAAGTTTGCTGTCATTTTCTTTTCGTTTTTTTCTTTTTATTTTATATTCGGGTATACTAATGTCAAACCATAGGTCTTCTATATAAGTTAAAGCTTTCCCCAAGTCATAGAACAATTGACTGGGTTAATTTTACAAACACTTGGACCAAATAAATATTATTGTGCTTCTATCGCCACTTTCTTGATGCACTAACAAATTCCCTTTCTTCAAACACTTTCCCTTTAAAGTTTTAAAATTAAATTTTTTCTTATGGCATCTCCTAGATTTCATAAATGTCTTTTATTCTTTTTTTTTAGTAAACAACTTTTTTCCACCCAAAAAGTTTCAAAATACTATTATTACCCAAAGTTTATATTCCATTAATACTCAAAATACACTTCACTTTCTTAATCGGCATTCAACGAGTTATCAGGAGCCAGGATAAGAGGGGTTTTGTAGAGTAGAGGCCGGTGGATTAAACGGCAGTGACCGATTGGATATTCGTTGCCTGAACCAGCCTGAAATCCACTAAGAATAAGAAACTCTAGCTTTACGGTGGCCGATAATTGGCAATAAATCAGGTGCAGGAGTGCGAGAGTCTTTGTAGAGAGGAGCCCGAAGGTTCAAATGGTGGTAAATGAGAGATATTTTGTTGTCAGAATCAGCTTTGGGTAGTAACAAAATATTAACTTTGGGTGAAAAAGTGGTATTTTGAAACTGTTTGGGTGGGAAAATGTCATTAAGGCAAACCTTGGGTGGGAAAACGTTTACTCTTTTTTTTTTTTTTTTTTTTTAATACTAAAAATTTCATTCTCTTCACTATGTTATATGGTATATACTCCAACTATCATTACTTCATAAATAAAATTTTAGACATTCAAATTGAAAGTTCAAAAAAATTAAAGTAAAAAAAAATCTTACAATTAATAAACTCAAGAACTAATACATATAAAGTATAATAAAGTGATGAGATTTTGAGAAATTTCACAGTTCGTCATAGAGATGGCAATGGGCACGGTATTTCCGGGTACCTGGCCCAACCCGAAAAGGTCAGGCTTTACCCGGTGTTAGGAAGCTTGGGCTTGGGCCTGAGACTGATTTTAAGGCCCGCCCTCGGGTACGAGCCGAGCATGGATATCTCTTCAGTCCCGGCCCAACCTGACAATTTTACTATTAATTTTATAGAATTATCATACATATATATATAAAAAAAAATGAAATTTATTAATATTTTAAAATTCACATTATAAAAATGGGCTGACTTGCGACAAAACTGAGACCACAAAAAACCCGTCGGACCGGGCTTGGGCTTTACCCGTCATCTTGTATCGGGCTCGAACCGATTAGGCCTTTGTCATGGGGTCGAGCTTGGGTTCGAGCCAAGGGATACCTGGCGCCAGCCTGGCCCATTGCCATCTCTAGTTCGTCATGAAGCTCAAGATCCTATCTCCATATATGTATATTTGGTCATAATTGAAAAATATTTCCCAAATAATATATTTCTTTTAATCATTTTTCATTGCATGCATCTCTATCTTCTTCATTAATCATCATCATATTCATGTTCATGAATCGTGAATGATTTACATTTCCAAGATTTAAACAACACATTTTGAGAATAAAAGTTAGAATAGTTTACAAGTTAAAAAAAATCAAATGGAGTCTCCCTGGGACGCATATAGCTTATTTACATGTATATGCTTTTAACTGTACAAAACCTGGAGACATGTTTTGACAAGCCTTGGAGTTGGAGCATCATCTCCTTCCTGGGGCTTTTTTAACAACAATCTTACTTGGTGAGCAGTGAAATCTTTCTAAAAGATGTTTAGGAGCACGAGATCTTCGATCGAATCCTCTCACACATATAAATCCTGCATTGCACAGTGAGATACAATCCATGTTTTACTATTATCACCACAACATTTACGAAAGTAATGTATATAGAATCATACCTCTCCAAAAACATCTTTGAATTCTCTCAATATCTAAAGCTGTTTCGAAACAAAACATAAATTTTGTTAGCCAACCAATCAATCTAATATTACTTAATGAGTATATTATTATTCTGTACCTTTTGATATATGTGAAGCTGTGGATCCAAAATACGCCGTTTGCCTTGTTAGATTAGCTATCATCGTCCTGGGAACATTAATTGGCTGCTCACTGGTTTCATGGTCTGCAAATACCTATAAAAGATAAAAAATATTATACTACAGCAACAAAAAATTATTCACTAAAAATATTTGACAAACTACCATGTCAAATAATTAGTTAACAAACTATAATATCAAACAATTATTCACAATAGTCACAGAAATATTTAATACACTCACCTCATTAACTTGAAAGTAAGTTCCATTAAGTGGAAATCTGCCTCTATTTGCAGTCAAACAAGGTATCTGTTCATGCATTCTAATTGTTATTAAAAAAAAAAAGAAGAAGAACTAAAAATATATAACTGATTAATAGTTTTTACTCACCAAAATTGTTCCTCGAACAATGTTAGCATCTTCTTCTCTAGTTCTATTACACTTATAACATGTTTGGTCATCGCAAAGATTATCCCCTTCAAAATTGCATCTACTTTGAGGTGGTTCAATTGAATTTGGTGTTTCACCTATCAATAACAAAATAAAATTCAATCAATTGACATATAAATAATGTAAAATCTTCAATTATAACTCACATACCTGGTGACCATATAGCAAGAAGGTATGGACAGGGATCATCAACTAATCGTTTCTCAAACTGTAATTATCGATAATAACTCAGAAAAATTAAAACTATCATAAATCAGAATATCATAATTGAAGAGATATTTATAATGGAAGAGATATTTAAAAGAGAGAGCTTACCCCTTCAAGAAGCTCATGATTATCTGGGAGTACATAACTACACAATTGAAAAAATAATCAGTTAACACTAAGTGAATTGGCAAGCATAGCAATATGACACAAATATTGCACAAATATGACACACTCACACTAAGTGTTCCGTCCGCAATCGGTTAATACTCTTTAGTTTTTGTACAGGAATGGAAGTTGCTTCTGCCGTCAGAGCAACTAAAGCTTTAGAATCTTGAAACATAATTTTATTCATCTCCATGAAATTTTGTAAATTTTCCTGGAATTTCTTCTCTTGCAGTCTAATAGTAGGAATATCTTCAATATCCCCAATACAAAAATCATTGAAGTTAGATTCAGGTTCTAAAGATTCTATACAATGTCGCTCAGGTGATGGTGGCTCTTCAATGATAGGTTCACAATTATTGACTTGGTTCTCAGAAGTTAAACCATCAGAATGTAAGAGGCAGGTTGGGATTGGGTTGACAATGATCTGAGGATTTTCACTAAATACATTATAGAGTTTTGACTTCACTATTCCTTTCTCTACTGGCCCTGGTAAAGCAAGCCTTGCACTGCATCAATCACATAAAAAAGTTTAATATTTATAACATGCAAGAAACTTTTAATATTTAGTCAATATCACATGCATTTATAGGGTACAATAAATTGATAAGATTTACCAACCTTGCAAATGCACTTGCAAAGTGTTTACATTCCCCTCTCATTGGACAAGCACTGCAATGCGGATTTTTCTTTGTGCAAAAGACCTGTTTGAATTATTTAGTTTAAATACTTTCAGAATTAAATAACTTTTAGAAGTAAACACATAAAACACTAAATTGATCACAATAGATACCTTTCCAAAAGTGATCAACTGATAGTGTAGTTCATACCTGTGCATTAAGAATTACCAAATTAGCTGAAGAGACTTATAAATGACTTATAAATGTATTAAATTATTTAAAATTTAAATAAAAGACTTATAAATGTTTTAAATTATTATAATTAGCTGAAGAGAAAATTTCAGGATTACAATGTTCTTTGATCAAGATGACATAACCGTGGCCAAAGATATTTTTGAATGTTATCCATGACTGGGTACCTATATATACAATACACAATCAGAAATATATCTTTTTATAATAACTAGAAAATATCTTTTTCTATAAAAATAATTAATGAATTTGTTTTCTGAAACATACTGTTCTAAAAGATGTATTTGCATTTGTTCTGGCAATGGTTGGATAGGAACCCAGCCAAGACGCACAGCTATTCGTCCAACATTTGTATCAACCTGATTATAATTTTGAAAATGAAAAAATAATAAAAAACTATATTGAGAAAATAATAAAGAAAATAAAAATAATAATTATAGGGCATCCATATACGTCGTATAGTGCATCACAATTATCTAATTCTTACCGGGAAAGCAATATGTTGAAGAGACAAAAGTCGGACACATTCTACACTCTTTAACCCCAATCCAGGTATTTCCAATAGATATTTCCTGAAAATCACATCTGTAACTTGAACTAAAGGTTTGTATTTAAAGATGTAAATTCACATTTTATAATGTTTGAATTTGAAGATGTAGATCAATATGTAGATTACAGATAGATAGTTAGCTTACTTCACTTTATCAGGTGGAGCATATCGAAGCCATTCAAGGTCAATGCAATTATGAGTTTGAACCAATCTGTTAAGGAAGTCCTGAGAAGTGAATTAACTTCTTAATATCTACAAAGCACAGAAAAAAATTGGCTTTTGACTTCCAGATTTTTTTTTTCAACAGCGCAGAGTAATGTTTATACCTTGATTCTTCCTGCAATTATGTTTTGTTGACCACGATCTTGGATGGATTCAGCAATATCACCAACATCTGCGCACCGAACTGCTTCCCAGTCCACAGAGTCCATGTGATCACTACTTCTTGGCTCACCACTAGAATACATTTTCCTCATAAGTTCCCAATCTTCTGGTTCAGGTTCTTCCACTTTTTTCTTTTTCCTTGGGGTAGACTCTTTTGTCCCCGACTTGGTTTCCTTTGGCTTTCGCCCTTTCCCTTTCTGACCCTTGCTAGGGGCATCATGAGGTTGCTGCAGACCTCTTCTAGTTTCTTCTATATTGGAATGGCAAATTGAGTGTTCAAAATTATCATTAAAATCTGCTAAACCAATGGAAGGAGGATCATGAGGTTGCTGCAGATCACTTCTAGTTTCTTTCATACTGGAAGGGGAAATCGAGTGTTCAAAATGATCATTAGAATCTGCTAAAGAGATGGATTCAGAGTCACCTTTTGATTCATCTATCCTTTCCCATGATGCTTTGTTTCCATGATCCATTCTTGTTGATGACGCGTACGCATTTCCCTGGCTCTCCTCAG
Organism: Pistacia vera; assembly: GCF_008641045.1. Classification (NCBI taxonomy): domain Eukaryota; kingdom Viridiplantae; phylum Streptophyta; class Magnoliopsida; order Sapindales; family Anacardiaceae; genus Pistacia; species Pistacia vera. The sequence goes on from NW_022196009.1 coordinate 1,808,592, forward strand.
GGTATATAATATTGTCTCCACTGCTATGTAAGGTCAAACTTTCAAGAAGTTGCGATAACTCTGTGAAAGGAGTAGAGCTTTCCATGCTACATTTTTTGCTTGTAGATTCAACATCTGATAGGTTGAAGGGAGGTGACAACTGAAATTCATCTGTAGACTGGACAATAGAGGAGCCATCAAATGTATGAACTGCACCATCAGATTTTGAGTTGAAGGCTGGTGAAAACTGAACTTCATCCGATGATAAATGAATTTCATCAGTAGACTGTACAGTAGAAGAGCCATCAAATGTATGAATTGCAACATCAGATTTTGAGTTGAGGGCTGGTGAAAACGGAATTTCATCAACAGACAGTAAAGTAGGAGAGTCATTGCCATCGCCATCAAATGTATGAGTTGCAACATCGGATTTTGAGTTAAAAGCTGGTGATTCATCGCCATCAAATGTGTGACTTGCAGCATTGGATTTTGAATTCAAAGCTGGTGATGGTTGGATTTCATCAATAAACTGTAAAGTAGAAGTGCCATCACATGTTGGAGCTGCAACTACATCTTTCACTTCTAAATCCCGGATTGANCTTAAAGAGTGCTAAGTTAACTTTATGTAGTATAAAGTATCAAATATCAATAGATATAAAAGAAGCATTTAAAATCAGAAAACTAGCATAAATTATTAATACATGAAACGCGGTTGTTTAATAGCACACGGAAAGGGATGTTTTGATGATGTCCACTCAACCACTCCTTTTTTTTTTTTTTTTTTTTCTCTAAACACTAAGGTTTATTATTATTATTATTTTAACAAAATAAAAATTCTGAGTAATTTTTTAAGGTTTATATAATATAAAGAAGCATTAAAATCATGTTTATATTCATTATTCATCTTAAATTTAACAAATATAATATAATGTAATGATATATAATGGCGTTAGAGTGTGTCTAGTTAGTATCAAAGTCTAAAGAAATCCGTTAAGACGGCCATAACCTTTAAAAATGTTGTTATTTTAAGTAAGAGTAAGTGACTTTTTTCTCACCCAAATAATGGTTAAATGACATTTTTCTACACACAGACTTTTAAAATACCACTTTATTATCCAAATTTATATTCCGTTTCCGATTTTGGCATCGTTGCAACCTCACACCACGACCATTCTCTTCCCCGACCATCATTCACCAAAACCCTCAAACTCTACTCTCGCCGACCCCACCAATTGCCAGCAATTGAACAATTAGGGTTTGCACAACCGCCATCAATCCCAACCACCAAAATCTAATCTTTCACCACCAAAAGACTCATCGGCCTCTCTTCTTAAAAAACCCCAATAGCCTAGAACGAATATGCTCTCTGTTCGCTGCAGAAATATAAATTTGGGTATAACCACCCCTTGTGGCCTAATCGAGTGAAGGATGGATTGAGGAGTTAAAAGACTAAAGGGTCTTAGGTTCAAGTTGTAGGAAAGGCAAAGGGTGGCCACCAATTATCATAACAAACAATATAAATTTAGGTAGTAAAATAGTATTTTAAAACTCTGTGAATGAGAAAGTGTCATTAAACTATTATTTAGGTGGAAAAAAGTCGTTAAACTCTAATTCCAATTCTCCTCTTGTTGCCAATGGAGCATACCTTAAGTGACTGAAATTTATTGTTAGAAATATATTTTAAATAAAAATATGTTGTAGGAATGTTTGTAAAATAAAACAAAAAAACACTTGACCTAATTAAATCCTAGTAGTTAGTAGAAATCCCTTTCAAATAGTTAAATTATAACTTGAAATGTTGGACGCTTGGGACAATTATAATATGATAAAGATAGTATAACAACACTTTGGTCCAACCATTTTCCCCTAATTAAATACTTGTAATTAGTAGAAATCCCTTTCAAATAGTTAAATTATAACATGAAATGTTGGAGGCTTGGGATATTTATGATATGATAAAGATAGTATAACAACACTTTGGTCCAACCATTTTCCCCATTCAGGATCAGGACTCCACGAAAGCGGCCACAACGAATGCCTAATTACAAATCCCACAACAATAAACCGTTTATTTAACAACTAATCAACATTTAAAAAATAGCAATGCTGAAAAGTAATCTCTTGTTTCAATTATATTAGAGATATAAATGAGATAAATATATAAAGATATCAAAATAATTAGTGTGAGTTTAGATGAGTAATTAGGTCGCTATCAGAAAAATATATATACAGAACAGGTGTAAGGCAATATGAGAAACCATGGACAAGACTAAAAAGTTGAGCTATTATCCATTAATAAAGGAAGCATATTGCTTTTTGGTTTGTGGAATGGTTGGTTAATAAAAGAATATTTGGTCAAAAGCATTTGAGTTCATTTGGAAAGACAAAGACTTTGGATATCGTAGTTCATCCATTGATTATTACCTCCACCTCCACCTCCACCTCCACCTCCACCACCACCACCACCACCACATTCAAATCACTGTTGCTTCCTTCTTCAAGTTAATTAATATTGAGGAACCATTTTAATTATCAATTATATATTAACGCCATTTACATAATTTAATGGTGATAACGAAGTTAAAATTGAATGGTCATTGATGGGTGGTTGTATTGAAGGTAGTTGTAGGCAAAACACAGTGTACGCAGTTATATTAAAGATTTTCCTTTGAAGGATAAAACTATGGGTTAACCTAGGATTAGCTTGGTAGTCAAGAAAGTTTGCTAATTTTATTGAATTTTTTTTGTTCAAACTACTTTGGAGTCGTCTATCACATTTGTGGTTTACTTAGAATATTAGACTTGTAAGCTATTAAATAGCTTCGGGGATTAGTTGAAGTATGTGCAGACTGGTTCGGACACTCCAATGTAAGAAAAAAATAATAATAATAAAAAAAAGATTAAACTATGGGTTGTATCGCAATATGAATAGCAATGAGGAATAGGATTTGACTAGCTTTTAGGTTTCTTTAATTAACTTTTTTTTCTATAATGCATGCATCCATCTATCTTCTAAAGTAATTGTAGGCGCAGACGCTGTCAAAGCCTGTCAAGTGCTTTTGCTTTCATTAATTATATATATTTTACTTGAACCTTATGATTAAGATAATACACTTTAGTATTGGAAGTCTAAGCTTATGATTAATTAAGATAACGAGGAAAAACTAATTATTTCCTAATTTCCTTTAATATTAACTGAAAACTTAGTGGCTACTCCTTAGATTTAAGCAATGTAACGCTGATGGGATCTGACCAACATTGCCTCCCACTTGGGTTTTGGATTTTATACTTTCCCTTTTATATACCTTTTTTTTTTCTTTTTTTGAATGATCAGGGGATGTATGGGCCAGTTGGCACATACTTCAACTAATCATTTGAGCCTTAAAGTTAACAACTAAATAAGCCTTCAGTGGCCACCCCTATTAGCAGTCGAAGTGGATCGAACTCAAGACCTCTTGAATACTACACTCAAGAGTTCTAGTTGATCGCTTAGCCACCCAATGGTGGTTAAAAAATTAAAAGATCGACTAGTTCTACATCTATTATATTTTATATACTTAATTTCTCTTGCAAACCTAGCTATATATGCACAACACTTCTACATCTATTATAGAATATTATTTTCTTTCAAAAAGTAATTAAAATATTTTTAAAAAGACCAATTAATCAAGTATTCTATAAATTAAAATATACACATCTAAACCCACTTTTAACTATTTGAAAGCAGTTTTGACACTTTAATTAACCTCAAGTGCATCTTACTCTAATCAACTTGTTAACACATATTGCAGCCAGCTAGTGACAAATATAATTGAAAAAACTACATATTATTATTTTTTTTTTTTATCTTTTTTGGTAACCGGGGTATCCAGGCCAACTTGCGTGCACCTTAAGGTCCTCAACTAATCCCTGGGGTCCATTGAACATCTTACAAACCCAAAAGACCAAGTAAGGTATAATGTTATTATGATAGGTGGTTCTAAGGTTTGAACCCAGAAACTCAAGGAAATGAGCAAACCTCCTTGGCTGTTAAGTCAACCCCTTCGGGTTACATATATTATTCTTTTCCCCCAAAAGTTGATCATATTTTCAACCGCAATCGTGGTAACTACAAATAATGGAAGATTGATTGATACAAAAAAACCCTTGTCGGTAGAGTGATGTGATCTCTAATTTTAACAAGATATTCTACAAGGAAGGACTTGCACAGCACCTACCCACTTGCAAATTTGTAATCATTACCTTGAATTCAGCTACTATAAATAGAGGACTCGCCCTCTGATTTTGGGGATTCGGATTTTGATTGTAATCTCTATTTTCAAAGCAAAGATAACCTACGAGAAAGAGACTAACTTGATATTCTCTCTGAATAATTAGTTATTGTACCTTTATTCGTTGTTCACTATACGCAACCTCTTATAAACTCTCATATATAAAACAAATAGTGGACATAGGAATAACTTCAAGCATCCGAACCACTTTAAAAATCATATCTCTCATTTATAATTTTGTGTTTGCATTCAATATTATTGTATAGCCTTGTCCTAACTCTTGAATCAATTATATCACGTGTAATTCCTAAGAACAGCTTAGCACTTTGCACGTGCAAGTCGTTGGTGTCAAAATCACGCATCAACAGTTTGGCGCTAGAAGGAGGGCCATATTTTATATCCGCTCTTCATTCAGAATCAGAACTTCTAATCAACTAGTTCTATTTATGAACAAATGGCTCATAGTCTTGAAACCGAGCATACTAGCACTAATAATGAGGAGATCCCCTGAGTACACGATGTTACTTCTCCCAAAGTACCTCTAGTTCCATAAGGTACCGCGGCGTGCATCCCCTTCAACCTCCCAGCTTGATCCGGTTGTGATGGATTATCTGGAAAGGTTCAACAATACTCTCCAGATGGTTAACCGAATGTTAGATCGTCTGGATCAGGTTGTATCGCCCAAATATGATCAGGCGGTGCCACCTCCAAAAACGTGTATAGGTCGTGCTAAAGTGTGGAAACGGGCAAAAGCTCATACCACGCGCACTACAGTGCATAAAAATAAGGGAAAACAAGTGGCTAACAATGGGCCAAAAGGCTAGAAAGGGTCAGTGAATACTGGTCATGAAACAGGTAGAATACTTGTAACTTTGCGACTTGGCGGTACGTCACATCATGAGCCGTCTCACGCCACATCGCAAGGGCACCCCTACAAGAGTGCTCAACATGAAGATTCCCATTATCGCTAGAATGATGGTTCTGACCATCACCACGAGGGAAATACCCACCATCCGAGGGTTGGTTCTGACCACCGCAGAGGTCGAGATAACTCTCCAAGCCATTCAGTGCCTTCACATGGCTCCAGCCAACATGTGTCAAGGTTTGCCAAAGGCTCCAGCCAAGGTGTGAAAGAGTCCGATCTACGTCTCTCCTTAATCACAATCGTAGAAAGCGAACCCACATGACAGAAAGTGATCCCCAGGTGGCTGTGCTTCTTCAGATTGAGGAGTTACAACAAGCTCTGAATCATCTTAAAGCTCAGCAGAATGAGTAAGGGCAGGTCGCAGAGGCGTCTCCCTTTTTTTTCCTGGCAGTTTTGACTGCTCCTCTCCCATCAAGATTTAGAATGCCCGATATGCGATCATTCAATGGGAATTCTAATATGCAAGATCACCTATATGAGTTTAACGACCTCAAGGAGCTTCACCAAGTTTTGAACTTGGCAAAATGTCGCTGCTTAGCAGTGACTCTAACTACCCATGCTAAGCGCTGGTTTAGATCGCTTTCACCAAGATCTATTAACTTGTGGTAGCAGATGAGTTCGTTATTCTTGAGACATTTCCAAGCCAATGGGAAGTTTTCAATGCCGTTGAGCTATCTCAGCAACATATGGTAAGAGAGAAATGAATCTCTCCAGTCTTGTATTGATAGATTCCACAAGGAGCTTAATAAGGTGGCTAATACACCCAGATATTCAGTTTGGACTCTCATCATAGCAGGAGTTCGCCTGCAAACTGACTTGTGGAAGAAATTGCAATCTGAGGACAATATTTCCCTCACTCACTTCTACAACCTCAGCGAGAAATATCTCTGGATAGAGAATTCAGTGGCTGCTTTGAATCGTCATGACCCCGGTCCTTCGACCAGCGCTCCCAGTCTGAGGGAGGAAAACCGGAGAGAGAGTAGTAGAAAATCTTATCGTAAATGGGCTAATGACGATCAGAGAAAGAGAAAGAAACAATAGTTTGAGCTTAAGAAATCCTATGCCCAAGTCCCTCGTCGCGATCGCGACAAGAATTTGTTTACTCCACTAAATGCATCGGTATCAACTATTATAGATAAATCAGAAGAAGCTAATCTGCTCGGAGACCCAGAGCCCATGAAAAATCCCTCTTCTATAAGAAATAGCAAGAAATATTTCTGTTATCATCGGGATAATGGGCATCATACCGATGAATATCGAGCTCTTAAGCAGACTATTAAAGACCTCATTAAAAATGGATACTTCAAGGAGAATGTTGATGGTCTAACTCCCACTCGGGAGAAGGATCAACAGGACGATGGGAAGAAGCGTCGTGGTCACAAGGGTCTCCATTTTGTGGGGATTATATTTGGAAGACCACACGTTGCAGGGAATACTCGAGGTGCTCAAGAGAAATACACTTAAGAAGCTCGTCACGAGCCCTTGAGTGTGTAAAACCCAGAGCCGCGAGCTGCTAAGGTTAGCAGAAAAGAGGAGATTACCTTCTTAGAAAAAGACGTAGTATGATTGCATCACCCTCATGAGGATGCACTCGTCGTCGCGGTTGAAATAGGACGATACAAAGTCCACAGAATGTTGATGGATAATGGGAGCGCCGTGGACATCCTATTTCAGCGAGCATTCAAGGAAATGCAATTGGAAGAGACAGATCCGAAGCCTGCCTCTATCCCGCTCTATGGCTTTATTAGGGATCATCTAATTCCCAAGGGAACGATTGCACTTCTAGTCACTTTGGGTGAGACCCACGAAATGACTAAGATGACAAAGTTTCTGGTGGTAGACTGTCTGTCCACTTTTAATGGCATATTGGGACGACCTCTATTATAGAACTTTAAAGTTTTCACCTCCATCTATCATTTGAAGATGAAATTTCTCACTCCGACAAGGTGTCGGGAAGTCAAGGGGTCTCAACGTGAATCTCGCGACTGCTATGTAAAAACAGTGCATATGGCATGCAAAGGGAAAGGGAAGCTAATGGGCGTTTCCAAGCAGACAATGGCGATCAGCAGGATCGAACCACAACTCGGTCCAATGGAAGACATCACTAATCCTCGTGTTTAGGAGAAGTATTCCCACAGTGGGCTTGTTGAGACTTTATCTGAGGTATCAGTCAACCAGAATGAGCCGATTCGTGTGTTGAGAATTAGAAGCAATCTTAGCCTTCAGCTCGCTACTGATCTAATGAGCTTCCTCAAACATAATATAGATGTTTTTGCATAGACTCATGCTGACAAGATCGAGATTAGTCTGAATGTAATATGTCATGCACTCAACATCTATAGTGAGGTTAGGCCAATTCGCCAGAAAAGAAGAGCCATGGACTTTGACAATTATGTTGCTCTTAAGGTTAAGGTGGATAAGCTCCTTTTGATCGGGTTCATTAAGCAGGTTCATTACCCAAGTTGGGTCTCCAATCCTGTTTTGGTGAAGAAACCCAACGGTAAGTGGTGAATTTATGTTGATTTCACATATCTCAATAAAGCTTATCCAAAGAATAGTTTCCCTTTGCCCAAAATCGATCAGCTCGTTGATGTCATTTCTGGGTACGAGTTGTTAAGCTTCATGGATGCCTACTCGGGTTATAATCAAATCCCAATGTACATGTCTGACGAGGAGCATACCTCGTTTATTACAAATCGAGGACTATACTACTATAAAGTCATGCCTTTTGGTCTGAAAAACGTTGGGGCTATCTACCAGCGTTTGATTAACCGTATGTTTTCTGAGCAGATCAGGAAATCAATGGAGGTCTATGTCAATGACATGTTGGTCAAATCGCAAATTGCTTTAGATCACATAGCTAACCTCATGGAAATGTTCAATATACTCTGAAGATATTGAATGAAACTTAATCCTCTCAAGAGTTCATTTGGAGTATCCTCATGGAAATTCCTAGGGTGTATGTTTAACTATCAGGGAATTGAAGTCAACCCTGAGAAGAACCAAGCTCTTATAGATATGAAAAGTCTCGTCAATCGAAAGCAAGTTCAGAGCTTGAATGGGAGAATAACAGCTCTCAGTCGCTTCATATCGAGAGCAACAAATCGTTGTTTGCCATTCTTCAATATACTCAGAGCCAACAAGAGATTTGAATGGACTCTAGAGTGTGAGCGAGCCTTCTAGAGTATAAACAGAAAACTGCCTCTTCTGTCCAAGCCTCTTCCTAAGAAAATCATATTTCTCTACCTATCCGTCTCTTAGTATGCGATCAACGTAGCTTTCATTCAAGAAGAAGGCAGAATTCAATGGCCAGGATATTACACGAGCAAACGATTACTAAACGTCGAAACATGGTATCTAGAGATGGAACGATTATCTTATGCTCTGTTGATCGCTTTCAGGAAGTTGCAACCTTATTTCTATGCCCACACCATCCATGTATTAATAAACTACCCAATTAGGCAGGTCCTTCAAAAGTTGGAGGCTTCGGCTAAGTTGCTCAAATGAGTTATGGAACTAAGCCAGTTTGATCTGCATTATAGACCAAAAACAGCAATCAAATGGCAGGTTGTGGCTGACTTTATTTCAGAGTTCTCTCATCAACCAAATTGGGAATCCAAACAGCCAGCTAGCGAAGTTGTCCAAGAAACTGTTTGGAACTTGTCAACCTAGAGTCTCTATGTTGATGGGTCTTCAAACATGAGAAGAGTCGGAGCTGGTCTTTTGCTCATTAGCCCTAAGGGGATAAATGCCTTTAGGTTTGGATTCAAAGCTACGAATAATGAGGCCAAGTATGAAGCGTTATTTGCTGGTCTGCGATTAACAAGAGAAACAGGGTCAAACATTAATAGCGACTCCCAACTGGTTCTCAATCAGATTCTGGGAGAGTATAAAGTCAAAGAAGAGAATATGATCAGTTACTTGAAGAAAGCCAAGGCTGCACTCGAGCCCTACAAGCATTATACGATCAGGCAGATCCCGAGAGATAGTAATTTTATCGCGGATGCTTTGGCAAAGATCAACTCATTGCTGGACTCTGATGCTCCGGACAGTATCCCGGTTAAGTACATCGAAGTTCCCAGCATAAGCTCACCTAAGCGAGCCGTAGCTATAACTGAATCTGTTTCTTGGATGAGTCCAATTTTTTCAGTATCTCAGAGATGGGGTCTTTCCTAATAGCAAGACTAAGGTAAGACTCTTGCAAACTAGAGCTGCTCATTACACTCTCATCAGAGATCAATTGTATAAACGAGGGTTTAGTAGATGATGAAGCAGACTATATCATAAGAGAGATACATGAAGGGATCTGTGGTAATCACACTACCGCACGATCTCTTGCCAATAAAATTATCTGCTAGGGATATTATTGATCCCTACTTCATGAAGATGCCTTCAACTTTGTAAAGAAGTATGACAAGTGCTAGAGATTCACGAACACCCCGCGAGCTCCTTTCCACCAGTTAACAACGATGACTAGCCCTTGGCCATTCTTTATGTGGGGAATTAATCTCATTGGACCCATGTCAATCGGTAAAGGTGGCGTAAAATATGCGGTGGTCGCAGTGGATTATTTCACTAAGTGGGTTGAAGCAGAGTCTTTGGTCACGATCACTACAAAAAAGCTCAAAGACTTCATCTTCAAGAATATAGTGTGTCGCTATGAGATTCCTCATACACTCATCTTTAACAATTGGAAACAGGAATTTAAGCAGTTTTGTAAAAAGCTAGGGATTCATAAGAAATTTGTCTCAGTAGCAAGACCGCAAGCTAATGGTCAAGTTAAAGTTGTCAACAAGACTATCAAGCACAAATTGAAGGCCAAGCTTGGCGCAACCAAAAGCAATTAGGCTAATGTCTCCCAGAAGTTCTATGAGCATATAGAACGACTCCGAGAACCTCTACTTCAGAAACACCCTTCTCGCTAGCATATGGCTACGAGGCGATGGTTCTAGTGGAAGTATGAGCTGGTTCACTTCGAAGAGAATTCTACAATGAAACAAACAATGAAGCACTCTTATGTGCAAGTCTGGACTTAGTTAAAGAACACCGCGACAAGGCTCAATTAAGGATAGCTTCCTACCAGCAGTGGACAAAAAGATTCTTTGACTCTAAAGTCAGGAGAAAAGACTTTTAGGTTGGAAACCTGGTGTTAAAAGAAGTCCTTCTCGGTACAAGAGAACCAAGTGCGAAGGTATTGGAACCTAACTAGGAAGGCTCATATCGCGCCGCTAAGGTGGTACGACTTGGAACGTATCACCTCAGAAGGCTTAATGGTTCTAAAGTACTGCGAGCTTGGAATGCTGAGCATCTTCGCCCTTATTATCAGTAATTTCAAACTCATTTATAGCTTAATCAATTCTTACTTGTAATTTTTCCTTGTTGTAAATGCTGTGAATAAGATTGTCTCATTTCTTCTCAAAGAATCACTTGTGTCGTAATCTCAAGTTTTAAATAATCTTACTATTTATAACGCTTTATAAGTTTTGTGATCAGGTATGCTATATTTGTTTTGTGAAGTACTTAAGTTATAAAGGTGCTATCACAATTGGTCAAAAGTTCTATTATATGCTGTAAAATATTTATAAAGGACGGCCTAGAGATACATTAAAGACAAAAATAAAGTACAAAATACTCTTTGTGAGCAGAGGAGAGAACGATCACTGGCCTTGAGTACCAGAATCTCTGACTTCAGTTACCACGACCTCTAGGTCGTTCAATTAATCACCGACATTTGGGTCGGTCATTTGATTTTCTGGGGCTTCTATTTCTTGCTGATCGTCCTCTTGAGCAGGCTCTTGTTCTTCTTGCTCTTCGATAAATATCATGGAAGTAAGAATGTAATAGCCGCGTTCTACTCAAATATTCATAAAACATGTTCATAATAAAATACATATAAAATAGCATAAAAAGATTAGGCCCAAATTTTTTTTTTTTTTTTTTATTAAACATATACATTCTTAATACAAAAAGTTGTATCATGTACAAAAGCATCAAAACAAGGTGGACAGTGTAATCATTTCCCTTCGCCCGCCGATGTCCATCCGACTGTATCCGATTGTATCCTCACCTAGATCCTGCAAAAACATAGAAAAACAACGGGGTGAGCACAACTAATGCTCAGTAAGTAAATCCTCTACTCATCTATCCCCGTAACTCTCTCTCTTTAATTCTTTCCTCACGATTCTCATTTACTCTCTATTTATACTTCCCTCTCTACTTTCTCTCTCTCATAACTCTTTTCTACTAACTCTCTTTAGTAGTCACGGCCTCATCTTACCGAAGGCACGGCCGGGACTCGCTCCCACTCTACGTGACTTTTACTCTTTCTAGCCGATCGGACTCGGTTATGCATGGATTCGGAACCCTTGTCCATGTGAGTGTATAATCTCTCTCTCTCGAGTACTCGGGTATAGCCCTCATCCGCATGCACTCTCACGGGCTACACCACTTTTCTCTCTTATACTCATGCCGCTCTCTCACTGCGGCGTACATGCGAGAATACTCTACCCATTACTCACGGGTTCCTCATCGCACAACCTACTCTATTCTGCTAGTGCGGGTGAAAGCCTCGAAAAAGGCTTAGAGCCATTTCCTAGCAACACAAGGCAGGCTAGAAAGGCGAGATCTTAGGAAATCCGAGAAAAGGAAAGGGCCGAAGCTAGTGATGACTGCTATGATTAATAAGAATTGGCAATCCATGCTAATTGGTGCTCCTAGGGGTGAGTGGTTTTGGATTGCATTTGTTTACATATAGAATGAACATAAGGAATGCTTTTTCGTGAATGCCCCTATACCCATAAAAGGAGACGAATAAGTCTCTAGGTGATGTCTTCTTGGTATTTCTCTTAACTCTTAAAATAAATTATACTCAAATTCTCTACTATATCTCAAGCTACTACTTGAGTGTATAAACAAATGTGTAAAGAAAGCTCATACTCACTAATGCACTTATGAAATGCCAAATACAAGATTTCCTCAAAACCGTCATTCTGCACAGGTCACACTAAAAAGGCCATAACTTGCTTTATACACCTCGGATTGCTACGGTTTTGGTCTTGTTTTAAAGCTTAGAAACGAGGCTACAACTTTTATGTTTTTATCTCAGCCTAGTTCAAGCCGTAAGATGTCTAAAAATTACTTAGAAAGTCACGGCTGTGACAGGGCAGATTTCACTTAGGCTTTTCATCAAACAACTCATGTGCATACCAAAGCTCCACTTATCTATAACTCTACTCTTCTCTTTAATCATCCAAAATGGGAGGAAATCTCCCTCATACAATCATAATTCCTGCCAAGGAAAAACACTCCCAAAAATATTCATACACAACTCCTCCAACTTTAACACAATTTCACTCTCTCATCACACATCAAAAACACTTCTCATAATTTAAGTATGTCTAACAACTATGACTAAGCACACATTTCATCTCAATTTTTCAGTAAGTATGACATATATACATAATTAAAATAAATCTCTACTTAATTTCCTTACATTTTACTCCCCATTTTCCTACTAACTAGGGGTAAAAGGTCATTTTTACCCTTATGAAGAATTCTCTAGAAAACTCAAGAAACTTTTTGTTAAGCTCTTCGCCACGGCGAAGAACATTCCGTCGCCCAGGCGAAACATGGCAGAACCTACCCGTGGGTGCAGCACCTCATCGTCGCGGCGAAGACTCTCCTTCGCGCCGGCGAAGATTGGATTTCCAAAATTCACCAAATCTCAACCAAAAACCAAGGCAAACACTTAACCAATTCGACATATCATGACAACAACCAAACTCAATTAAAACCAAACCACTAAATATTTAAGCAAGACAGCAAATCTTGAGTACGTACCTTAAGTGGGGCGTTACAAAGAACAACTTGATAATCCTTGGGGAGATCAGAGATATCCATGTTAGGATTGTTCGGTCGCAAGCTGTAAATAGCTTGCAGTGCCCAATAAGCAATCTCTCTCTCCACCTCAAGGTTTTGTTGCTTCATTTGCTTGGTCAGCGAAATGATTCGCCCATGAGCCAGTTCAAGATCTGTCTCTCTTGCTCTTTTCTCTATTTCTGAGTTTTCCCATAACTCAGCTCGAGTCTTTTCTACCGCCTTTTCGCTCTCTAAGCTCTTTCGCAGCTCCTTTTCTCTTTGGCCCAACTCCTTATTAAGCCTTGCTACTGTTAGTTAGAGCTCATTATTGTTGTCATCCTTCTTCTAGAGCCCAGTCTTCTGGAAGTCTACTGTTCGCGAAACAGAGTTCCTTTCTGTCAGATACACATTCGCTTGAATGTGGGCAGCATTTGCATTTTCATCTAAAGTCGCAAGATCTTGCTTCAGCTTGGAAATCTCCTCTTTCATCTAGTGGAGCTTGCTAGAAGAGTTGATCTTATCTTGTTATGGGCCACATTCAAAGCGAGCTGAGACTACAAGGAAAGAAATAAAGAGTTAGTTTTTTCTTTAAAAGCTAAAGGATCAACTTATATGAAAGAGTTCTCGAAAAGAACAAGTCATCTTACCTAACTTTACATCTGAAGTGTAGTGGCCACCAGGTTAGTAGGTCGGGAGGCCACGAACTTGTCAAAGGTTGTGGTTAGCTAGCATTCCAAAAGGCTGTAAACCACCAGTTGTAAATGGTCTGGTAGTCGCCCTAAGAGGTCCAATACGGACGGGTCGTGCCTCGTTGCGGTAGGGACCTCTTCGACCTGTTCTTCGCATGTTTCCTCCTGAGCGGTGGTGGCCTCTTGCTCTTTTCCTTGTGAGGTCCCGGGGGTAGTTGATGTCCCAAGAGCATTATTTGAGGTCGTCCTTGAAGTGAAGAGTTGATAGGATTATAGCCTATCTGGCAGTATCCCGAAACCTTTTAATTTTGATTCAGTTTCTTCTTCGATGGGTATTATTTTTCTCTTCTTCATCTTTGAGGCCATGGTCTTCTTCCCCGCTAGACGAGCAGTAACGGACTGGGGAGCTTCTTTACGTCGCTCAACAGGTGGTTGCCTTTCAACACCAATTTGTATCCTTATTATAGGGATGTTGCTAGAGGTTGCTCCAGCTGTTCAAGTTGGATTGATTCTGGGTAATATGAACCCCCTAAACTTCTTCGACGTCTTTGTCATCTTTGGTGGTATGGTTGTTGCATAGCATATGAACACGTCAGCAAAAAGAGTTTGCTTTTGTTAAAAAAACTTGAGTTTTTCTGTATAAGAAATACTTACGAGCTGAACCATCCAAGTATGCATTGGGGCTGAAAAACCCATATCTATAAGGATTGACGGTAGTCACGAGCAGCTTTGTGTTGCGACTCTAGTCGGGCAGTCGACCAAACGCTTCGATGCGGCTGCGATCAGCTAGTACCGACATCCTAATCATTTTGTTTCTTGCAAGGAAGAAAAAAGTTTATTAGCTTAATATGTTAAAGAAAAGTTAAAGTTAAAAGACAAGCGATATGGAAATTGAATTGAAAACCTACTCGATTCCTTAAATCTACAGACTTCATCATACTTGAAGAAAAAATATTTGGTTTCATAAGTCCCCATATTACTGAGGTAACCAAATATCTCTCCCTCGATCATTGATCGCCTAGAGAGATAGTACGAGTCTTTTCTTTGATCTTCTTTAAATAATAGGTGCAGCCAACCTCCTCCGATGTTGGCTCATCGAGGTTGTGCTCGTCAAATGTAATATACATAGTGACCATTATCATATATGCATTTGGTGTCAGCTGGAATGGCGCGACCTAAAAGTGGTCGAGGATTGACCTAATGTAAGGGTCGAGGGGTACCTTCACTCCACATTTGAAGATCGCTTCCAAGGTCGCGGCCATTCCCCCTAGAGGATCCTGAGCAGTGTATGACCTGTACCGATACACGTCCACGTCGATTGCGTACTACTCTATTACTTTCTGAATCTCTTCCTTCGTAGTGGTACATTATATCACCTTTTCGGGACCTACCGATGTGCCCGGTGGTTGCGAGCTTCCCTCTCTAGTTATTCTCATCTCAGGGATGTCCATTGTCTTTTGAGTCTATGAAGGTGTGACATGTACGGGTGACTCAAACTCTGAATAATCTACCTTGTACGATGACTAAGAAAAGTAAAAGAACCCTGGTTTCTTTTCCATAGCCGCCAAAGCTCCTAAAAACTCTTAAGAATGATTTTCTAAAGATCTATACCTTAAGTTTTAACTCTTAAAAGTGTTTTTTTCAAACACTACCCAGAAATGTTCATCATTTAAGCCTATCAGACGTCCATGGCCACCATTATTGTAAAAACTAAGTTTTTGACAAAAATGAAAAAGAAAAAGAGGGAAGAAGTTTCTTTACCTCTTGATTGCTAGGAATTAATACTCTATCGTAGCGTTGAGTGCGCATTAACCGGGAAGAGGATGGGCTAATTTTTTTAGTGTGAAAACGTTGTTTTCTCTCTAAAGATTCAAGTTCTTTGAAAAACTTAGAATGGGTTTAGGGTTTTATAAGGTGGAAGACGACACTTGGTCTCTTTTATAAGCAATGTTTGGGAGGGAACGCGTTTCCAACCATTGATTGTGACCACGTGTCACCAATCCACACGAAGAGTGACCTTCATGCTTCGTGAAGATCAACTAGCGCTTCTCTTTATTGAAATTGCTAAGCGCTAGCGTGATTATCTCCTCCACATTAAATGCTTCAAAAGGGAATATCGTTTCAGCATGACTTACATTTAATGCTCATGGCTGACACTTATTGCGCAGAGACACGTCTGTCAGATAAAGCTTATTTAATTGAGCAAGCCAGTTGTCAAGTGCATCGGATAACATCTAAGGACGTTGTTCGAATAAGACATATTTTCCACATGTTAGACTCGAACACCGAACGAGATGATTCTCAGTTTTCGACAGAAAAATGTTCTAAGTGTTTTCAGGTTGTGAATGATAGATAGAGTTCGAAACACATTTTTATAACACTGGACAGGATCTGGCTCAGGTCGTTAGACCTTAGTGAACGATCACATCAGGTCGCTTGTGTGACTCTCAAAATCCATATCACAATCTGCACTCAGTTCATTGGTCGAATCAAGACATCAGCCTCATGTTGTTTGTAACAATATGGCTGTTCTTAGTCGTTGGCTCGAGCAGACAATTTTGGAGACAAATTAGGTCGCAACATAATCAAGAAGTTCTCAAGATTCAATTCTTGAACCTTAAGAACTGGGGAGCTTCTGTTATGACTAAAAAATCAAGGTTGATGTAAGCTTACATCAACAAGCACCAATTAGAGTTCAGGAAGTCTTTGTGTCATCCAGGAGTTGCCACGTTGCCTCAAGACAGAAAGAATACAGTTGTCATCAACCCAGTAGATTCAAGTTTTGTCTATAAGTGAATGAAGATCGCACACCTGTCCAAGCCCTAGATTATTTGAGGATATTTCCTAAGTTATCAGCCAATAGGAGGCAAGGAAGGACTTACACGACACCTACCCACTTCCAGATTTGTAATCATTACCTTTAATTCAGCTATTATAAATAGAGGACTCCTCTTCACATTTTGGGGATTCGGATTCTGATTGCAATCTCTATTTTCATAGCAAAGATAACCTATGGGAAAAAGACTAACTTGATATTCTCTCTGAATAATCAGTTATTATACCTCTGTTCGCTGTTTGCTATACTCGACCTCTTGTAAACTCTAATATATAAAAGAAACAGTGGACATAGGAATCGCTTTAAACATCCGAACCACTTTAAAAATCATCTCTCTCATTTATAATTCTGTCTTTGCATTCAATATTATTGTATAGCCTTGTCCTAACTCTTAAATCAATTATATCACGTGTAATTTCTAAGAACAACTTAGCACTTTGCATGTACAAGTCGTTGATGTCAAAATCACGCATCAACAACAAGGAACACATCCAGATCCAGCCAGCAAAAATAGGCCAAAACTTGTGAACACAACCTCTAGTGGTGCAGCTATTTTTAGTAAGAAAGAGTGGCATGAAGAGTGAGAAAAAGAGGATGAGAGTCAGATATACTTCTTGAACTAACCAACAAATATAAACATGCATGTGTATATACAGTAAAACCTCTCTATGGTGATACTCTATATACAAATAATCTCTATATAATCATAAAAAATTCTAGTCCCAATTTGAGATGGTTACAAATAAAAATAAACTCCACATTGTAATAAGTTATAATTTTTCTAATTCCGGCCTTAAGGAAAGTTGTCTCCACAAGTAATAATTATTTGTATATTACAAAAAAAAAAAAAAAATGTTATGTTACATTAAAGGTTTAAGTTTAAATAAAATATTTATCTAAAATTGTTTGGGACAATGATTTATGTTTAGAGCTTCATAGCACGAAACTTTTTGTATTTCCGTATAATTATTCTCATGATTATTTACTTTCTCTTCTTGTCTAATTATAACAATAATTTCTTCTTCAGTTAAAGCATACACGACTTGTTGCTCATTTGGATGATCGAAGAAGACATTAATATCTATTCAATTAGTATAGTGAAGTTGCCGAATCTGATCACTCAATTCTGCAATGACTTTTATTCTCCTCATTCACTTCATTTGTAACTTGTTATTCATCGACATCGAGGGTCCTAGTTTTGCAGTGCTTAAAACAATTGACAATTATCTGTGGCTTCACATCAATTAACCATGCATCAACTATATTTACAGTTCCATCAATGACACTTATTTTTGCTGGTTTCAAGATACGATCTTTTATCCATTTCAAAAGTAGACAATTGAAGCGTTAAATTAAAATCTTAATACTACTAAAATATGAATTAATCCTAATACTGTACTACTAAATAAATTATAAAATAAGAAATCAAAATACTAATTTTTATAACTACATTTCTATTAAGTTATAATATTCTCATAATAATAAAATTAGTTGCTCTCATCATTATGACTATAAAAAAAGTGTGCGTATGCATATATATTCTATGCTTGTTACTAATTAATAAAAGCAGAAGCAAACAAAAATCTCTTACAGAAAAGAGAAATAAAAACCCTAATTAATCACACGGGACTTTGTCAATGAGGTGGAGCCATATGTCGCTGTGGTTGTGGCTCTTAGTTAGGTCAGGAATCACTTCCCTCAAAACTTAAATTTAATTAATTGGACGACTCCTCTACTGCTCCTTACAAGTAGCTATCACATAATACAGCTCAGGCATATTAAAGATTTTCGAGATCTTCAACCACTTTGCAATTCTCCTACACCAATCAAAATATCTCACGCTCCAAAACTTTCAATTTAGGGTTGTTCTTCCTTGTCAGCTACTTGAGCGGGCTCTCTCGATTATGACAATTAACTGTTGCACTAGTTTATGTTAATTTTAATTGGTTCAGTTTTGCCCACCTTGTAACTAATACTTAAGTTGCTTAAAGGATTCAGCAAAACAAAGAGAAATGCAATTTTCGGTTTATATATTAGATTACCTGAAGGTATGAGACTAATCCCGATCAGGGTTCGAGTAAATACCTCTGATCATAAGATACTTTCAATGCAGTTCGAACCTCTGATATTGTAAGTAAACTTTGTCCCACTTGAAACCCAGTTACCTACTAGGGCCACACCTCATGGCTATGACAGCTGCAATTTAATTGCATGATTCTGTTGGCAACTATAGGAGCCATAATAATTCCTACACCTTCAAATCAAAGTGGAATAATAAAATGTGAAATTGTCTTTACATAACAAAGAATAATTAAAGCTTCCATATCCAAACCTCTCAACGTCATTGCCTGTGATTGGATACTTATTTGATTATGAAGAAGGCTTATCTTCTTAATCGAATAAGGGTTAGCTTAATCACACATATATAATTGAGTGGTTTCCATCATAAGTTGAACTGGTTAGCACTTCTTTCTTTCATTTAATCCCTTAAAAAAACAAGCAATAATTCACCTAACACACAATGGGATTGAAGGATTAATTGGGCTGTGGAATTGTTGTCGGCTTAATGCCTGTCTTAAATTGTTTGGGTCCTCCTAAATAAAGACAACTATCAATAAAAAACAAGAGATTTTGTAACATCAACAACAAAATAAATAAATAAACATGCTTAACAACTGATGCCCTGTAATGATTAAGAGATAATTTTGTGGGGTATTGCAGCAATTACTAAATTATTAGGGTTCACACAGGCACAGGCCCGTAGCCAGCACGAGACCATGAAGGAGGTCTTTATAGTTGGGCGAAATTAGGCCTGGTCTATTTATTTCTTTTAAAAAATAAAACATTATTTCATTGTCTTCAGATATTTTCAGGAAGATTAACTCCTACCCAGTCAATTAGTCTTGAAATTTCTTAATAATTTATAGAGTAAACGACTTTTTCCCAACCCAGATAATATGGTTTAATAACATTTTCCCACTCACAGACTTTTAAAATACCATTTTATTACCCAAATTTATATACTGTTTCTGATTCCGACATCGTTGCAACATTACACCACCACCATTCTCTTCCCCGATTATCACTTACCATAACCTCTCAAACCTTATTCTTGCCGATTCTGCCATTTGCCGGTAATTGAGTGATTAGAGTTTGTGTAGCCACCCCTCCCAAGTCAAATTTCGATTAATCTCAACTACCAAAATACAACATTCTACCACTAAAAATCTTATCGGTCTCTCTTTTTCAAAAGCCTTAACAACGTGGATGGAGTTTACTCTTTGTTCACCAACAGAATATAAATTTAAGTAATAAAGTGATATTTTAAAAGTTGGTGGATAAAAAAAATACCATTAAACCATTATTTGAGTGAGAAAAAAATCATTAACTCTAATTTATGGGAGGTCTTTTATTCAAGAAGGTCCCAACTCTGAAGCTGTGATGAAAATGAATATCCAATTCTATGCCATCTGGGCCTAAGCCCATGACCAAAAATGTCTCGCACTTTCCATCAGTTAACTAGTACACGTGTCAACTCCCGACGGTTACGCTACCTAAAAATGGCGATAACATTACACTCAAAATCACTACCTTTCACCAACTCTTTCTTTCTCCGACCACTCTCCAGCTCTAGAAAAATTTACGTAGCAACTGCGACGATCCACTGCTCCGCGTCACCATCGCCCGCAATGGATCCAAAACCCTCCCGAAAGCACGTGGCAGTATGCGGTGGCGGTGTAATCGGCGTTTGCACGGCTTACTTCTTAGCCAAAAAAGGCGCCGCCGTCACGCTCATTGAGAAATCCTCCATAGCATGCGCCGCCTCAGGAAAAGCCGGCGGATTCCTAGCTCTTGACTGGTGTGATGGTGGCTCCCTCTCTTCATTAGCTCGTGAAAGCTTTTATCTACACCGTTCGCTCTCCGAGGAACTCAATGGACCCGAAAATTACGGGTATCGACCGCTTACCACTCTCAGCCTCACTGTAACCGAATCGTCCAGTTCGAAATCCTCCGGAAATTCTAATTCAATTCTTCCTTCGTGGGTGGACGGGCCAGCGAAAAGCCCGAGAACAATTGGGTCAACTGAAACTACGGCCCAGGTTCACCCACAGTTATTTACCAAGACTTTGTTAAGCAAAGCTGTAAATGATTACAATGTGGAGGTGGTGATAGGGAAAGTGGAGAGCGTGGGAGTTGATGAAGGAGGGCGAGCTGAGTCGGTAGTTCTAGAGGGTGGGCGAGTTATTGCGTCGGAGGCAGTGGTACTAAGTTTAGGGCCTTGGTCTGGTAAATTCGAGATGCTGTCGTCGATTTTTAATGTGTCTGGTCTCAAGGCTCATAGTATTGTTTTAGAGCCGAAAGAGGCGGATGCTATAACGCCACATGCACTTTTTTTGAGTTATCATCCAGCTCAGGGTGGCAAACCGATGGACCCCGAAGTGTATCCACGTCCCACAGGTAATTTTATTAGCCCTTGTTGATTGTTGTATCATTAGAGGAGCTTTACTTGTATTTGCTGAAGCTTTTTGCGTAGCATTTGTTTAAGTTTGATGCTTGCTTGGGAATGTGGTCCATTTAGTTCTGGTAATGGACAAGAAGGGCTGAATTTCCTGTATTAGTTATGCTAAATTTTGAAACATTTAGGTTGATTGCACAAGTGCTATGTCTTCAAGAATCAAAATTGATTGATAAGAAACTTCTTCTTGGCCAATTTTAAATTTTTATCTGTGCTTAAATAAGTTATTTGATCTGTGCTTAAATAAGTTATTTGTTCTTGATGATTGAGTAACAAGTACTTCCGTTTTACTTGAAACTAGATGATTAGGAAGGGGTTGCACACTACCTAGTACCTATAGCTTCCTAGACCCTCCAACAAAGTTATAAAAGTTTCTGTTTTAATTTCAATCTCCTAGACTACACAAATCCTGGAGAAAGAGAACTGTGAGAAATCAAATAATCTTCATTCACTAGTTGTCATTATCCTAGAGCTTAAATTTTATAACTCAGCAATTCCAACAATTTAAGAATAAGATACAAAGATATTCTTCCATGTGGGATTGCATCTGCACTTTGCACCAGTATTCGTCTCCTTGAAGCTTGCTATCTCGAGTTTCTTAGATACAGTTTGTTATGTAGGACAACTTTGTCAAGTCCATTAGTTTCCTATTTTTAAGTTGTTTTCTATTTTAATTAGGTGTATTCTACGTTTTCTTGTGGATCCAATACGTCTCTCGTAGAGTAGGGGATTATCACTTGTGGATTTGAACCGTTACGCTAAAGTGTATCTAATGTTTATCCAAATTTCACTGCGTTAGTTGGTATGAATTTGTCTATAGTTGGAGATCTAACCTAAGCCATTGGAGATTGAAACTTATATATCAATGGCCTTTCTTAGTTTGGCTGTAGGTTTATTGCTTAGTCTTCACCTTGGGCGTGGTATGATTATAGCAGAACGTTACGTTCTATATTTTGGACTTTGGTCATTGCACTAATTTGATAACCATTGCACTCCATTACACATGGAACTGTTATTTGTCTAC